>NC_133325.1:707324918-707624918 GCF_042186555.1 Aquarana catesbeiana
AGGGAGAGAGTGGGTGAGTGAGGAGGGAGTGGGAGAGAGAGGGGCAGTGGGGGAGAGGGGGTGAGAGAGAGAGAGAGGACCCATTTCTGTACACTGGATCATACACTGGATACCACTGGCACAGGGGGTAATTAGGGTGTGCCAAGGCACACCCGGCACGCCCCCTGTGCACACCTATGGTTTTGCCTACATTTCAACTTTAAGTTTTGGGGCATTCTTTAAACAGCATACAAGGTGTTTTAGGTTGTCATAATTGCAAGAAAGCAACAAACAAATATTTGAGTAGTTTTAGTACAATGAATATTTATATGCACCTGACTTTTTTGACAGCACACCACAATGCACGAGTGTTCATATTTATGGGTTGTGGGATGTGGAAGACTCAGGTGCATTGTTTAGAGCGTCTATAGGTTTGAGGGCCCATTACATATGAAGAAGATGCCCCCCCCCCCCCCCCCCCAACACCTATTACAGACTCTCTCAGAACAGTGTGCAATGGGCTCTAGATGTACAATATATTACCACTGCGTTTTTTTGTTTTTTTTTTAATAACGTGCCTTTGCCACATTTGGAATAGAACACGGTTTTTGCGTTTCTCTAGTAAATAAAATAAATTACATTTTTAAATTTAATAACTGTTGGGCATTTTTTTTTAATCTTTGAGGTATTATTGACTTTATATTTTCATGTTCTGCAGCTTGAATTGCTTGGATCTGTATACATCGTTAATTGTAATCACGGTGGTCATCGTTGAGCTATTTGGCATTCTTACACCAAACACACCAGATTGTGATTTACAAATCCAGAAAACCTAATCAGGATCACATTTTGTTTTGTAAATTGAAGCATAAATATACCCCAGTGAGACTGCAGGGTAGATGTCAAAACAATCCTATTTTGTGGTCGGAGGGTGTTGTGAATGAGCGGTGACAGGGGGCTATCACATGACTGCTGGGTCGTGTGCGAGACTCCCGCTACGTGATCATCTGAAAGGAGCTCTTGTGCCATTAGAAAAACCACACTCCACGCCGTGCATGAACCATCACCGGAGAGCTAATAATGAGAGGAACTACAGCGTAGACCTCTCTGATACGCCATTCATCATAAGGCTTGAATTTAAACCACTGTATTACAAAGATATAAATGAAAGTGGTCCCAGGGCTCGCAAAATATATCTTCTTTTTAAGTAAGATTTCTTTCCATACATGGTCTATTATTGTAAGTAGAAGTCATTCCAGGTAATACGATTCAATTTGCAGTGTTGGTGTATTAACTAATAGGAACAGAATTGTAAGATTTCATTTTTAGTGGAAACAAGAGGATAAACTCTTCAGCTTCCCCAGTGTAGGGACAACCAATCACAGGAAAAGGGGAACATGAGAATTTCTGTCTACAAACACAACCATTGCCATACAATGAACAGAAATTTAGATTTTAATGAGTGTCTTGTGTTCTCATGTTTACCTAACACGATATTAAAAAAAGGTTGGATATTAGTGCGTGTGTGTGTTTATGTGTATATATATATATATATATATATATATATATATATATATATATATATATATAGTAGGGACTCGCTTCAAATGTAGGGCTTCTGGGGACACTGCCACACGCTTTTTTTTCCGTTTAAGGGCTTGTCTTACCCATTTTTATTTAAAAGAAAGTTCAGCAAACACACCATACTTTCCCTCACAAGGGTATTTAGCATTGCAATTGTGCATAAAAATAAATGACATTAAGTCCTCCTGATTTGTAAACGCAGCAATCCTGCTCAGGCCTTACGCTTTAGGTAAGAGAAGAGAGGGGAAGGAGGACCACTCTAATGCCCCGTACACACGGTCGGATTTTCAGACGGAAAATGTGTGATAGGACCTTGTTGTCGGAAATTCCGACCGTGTGTGGGCTCCATCACACATTTTCCATCGGATTTTCCGACAAAGTTTGAGAGCAGGCTATAAGATTTTCCGACAACAAAATCCGTTGTCGGAAATTCCGATCGTGTGTACACAAATCCGACGGACAAAGTGCCACGCATGCTCAGAGTAAATAAAGAGATGAAAGCTATTGGCCACTGCCCCATTTATAGTCCCGACGTACGTGTTTTACGTCACCGCGTTTAGAACAATCGGATTTTCCGACAACTTTGTGTGACCGTGTGTATAATATGGAAATAAGTACAGCGCTGCACCAAATAATATTGGAGAAGAAAAAAATATGTAGTATACAGTTAGCAGCTGACATACCTCTAGACACAGGTAAAGGCAAAAAATAATAAAAAAATATAGTGTAGCGCTATGTGTATATGTAAACAGTGAATGCGTACTTCCTTTACAGGAAAAAAACAATATTGAAACACTAGGTGATACGAATTGACATTAAGAAGTGACTACAGTGAGTAAATGATGTGAATCAATAACATAAAATTAAACAATAAATCTAAAAAAAACACATATATGTGGCAAATCAAATAATATAGTCCATAAAAAATTGACAATTATATTGGTGATGAATAGGGGAATGGAAAACCACCACCAAAAAAATCCATAAGAGTTAAGTGCTTAAAAAATAAAAAAGTCCCAGGGTTTCCTCATAAGCAGAATTATTCGCTTCTGTCAGATAAATAGGTGAGAAATCACAGATGGGTGGAAGATCTAAATAAGTGGCAGGACCATCACCGGAGCATCAAAAGAGGCTTACCAGAATTAGATGACTTGGAAAGACATACGTCTTATGCCGCGTACACACGGTCGGACTTTTCGTCTACAAAAGTCCGACAGCCTGTCCGACAGACTTCCGGCGGACTTCCGGCGGACTTTCGGCGGACTTGCAGCAGACTTTCTAACGAACGGACTTGCCTACACACGACCACACAAAAGTCCGACGGATTCGTACGTGATGACGTACACCGGACTAAAATAAGGAAGTTCATAGCCAGTAGCCAATAGCTGCCCTAGCATGGGTTTTTGTCCGTCGGACTAGCACACAGACGAGCGGATTTCGGGGTCCGTCGTAGTTACGACGTAAAGATTTGAAGCATGTTTCAAATCTAAAGTCCGTCGGATTTGAGGCTGAAAAAGTCTGCTGAAAGTCCGGAGAAGCCCACACACGATCGGATTACCAGCCAGCTTTAGTCCGTCGGCGTCCGTTGGACTTTTGTAGATGAAAAGTCCGACCGTGTGTACGCGGCATTACAAGTCTAGATCAGCAGTTTTTGAAATACTCAGACCAGCCCAGCCGGCACCAACAACCATACCACGTTCAAAGTCACATAATTCCCTTTTCTTCCCCATTCTAATGCTCGGTTTAAACTTCAGCAAGTCTTCTTTACCCCGTCCTAAATGCTTTGAGTTGCTGCCATGTGATTGGCTGATTAGCAATTTGTGTTACCAAGCAATTGAACAGGTGTACCTAAAAAAATATATATATATATATATATATATATATATATATATATTGTACTGTACTCGTGCTCATTCAGTGATTCAGGTGTGATTCCAATGCGAATTGTAGTGTATTTGATTAGAAATCGCACCTGAACCAGACAGAAATCACACAGGACTCTTTTTTTTTTTTTTTTCTTTTCAAATCTCACTGCTCCAGCCCGCATATATGTGAACAGGCTGTAGAAACACACATGAAAACTGATATGAAACAAATGTCTCTGCCAGTGAAATCTGTGAACAAGCCCTAAAAAAAAACTGTCGCGTGATACTAAAAATAGGGAACGGTAATTGGTATTAGTGAGCACTTGAGAAATCATATCTGTACTCGTACTTGGTCTTATAAAACTGGTATCGGTGCATCCTTACAAACTACAACATTCAAAGCCATCTGCAATTCCCATTCCCAAAAAGCATCACCCAAACGTTCTTCTTCACTTCTCCCAAAACCTTCTCTTATCTAGCCCCCTCATCATCTTCTTACATGCTCACCTCCAGGAAGAGCCCCATTCCTCTGGGACTCTACCCCAATTTTTCCAGCTGTGTCCTACTGTCCGCTTTGAGTTGATCCTTGAATATTCAAGGAACCCGATTCCGCCTCCACCTAGAAGCTGTGCTTCTACTTTCTCCATCAGCTGATCTCTATCAATTACTATCTTTTGTATTATTTGCCCCCCCTTTAGATTTTAAGCTGTCAAGAGCAAAGGCCCTCCCAAACCTCATTTATTGAATTGCATTGTACCTGTACCCTCTCTCTTACTTTGTACACCGCTATATAAACTGTTGGCGCTCTAAAAATCCTATATAGTATCAATATTATACTGTATGTATATATACATTTACTTTTTCTGCTTCCTTAGCTCACTTTAAACTTTTTTTTTTTATCTGTTTTTTTTTCCTTAGGTAAGAAGTGTTTATAATTCAGTGCATTGATGTGGTAATGTATACACATTTTTCAGCGAGGCGACCTGCAAACGACTTCCGTGGCGACTTGCAAAACGACTTCTATATAGAAGTCTATGCAAGTCGCCCCCAAAGTCGTACAGGAACCTTTTTCTAAGTCGGAGCGACTTGCGTCGCTCCGATTAGAATGGTTCCATTGTACAGAACAGGAGGCGACTTGTCAGGCGACTAGGTCGCCTGACAAGTCATCCCTGTGTGAACCGAGTCTGAGTCCTGTAAGTTGTGAGGTGGGACCTCCATGAATCCAACTTGGTTTTTTTTTCAGCATAACCCACTGATGCTCACTTGGATTGAGATCTGGAGAATTTGGAGGCCAAGTCAACATCTCAAACTCATTGTTGTGTTCCTCAAACCATTCTTGAACCATTTTTGTAGTGTTGTAGGGCACATTATCCTTTTGAAATAGGCCACTGCCATCAGGATACACTGTTTCCATGAATTGGTGTAACATCCACATTAATGGCAGGACCAAGGTTTCCCAGCAGAAAATTTCCCAAAGCATCACTCTGCCTCTGCCAGCTTGCCTTCTCCCAATACTGTATCCTGGTGTTATCTATTTCCCAGGAAAGCTGTGTGCGTGCACCAGGCCATCCATATGATGCAAAAGAAAATGTTATTCGTCGAACCAGGCCACCTTCTTCTAGTGCTCCGTGGTCCAGTTCTGATGCTTACATGACCATTGTAGGAGCTTTTGGCTGTGGACATGGGTCAGCAAGTGTACCCTGAGCAGTTTGTTGCTATGCAGCCCCATGCAAAACAAACCGCAAAGTCAATTTTTGATGCTTTCAAGACATTAATTGTCCACTTCTCAAATTTTTATAATTGGTGTGTTGATTATTACTGGCAGATTGAGTTTTAATAAGCCTTTTTTAAATACATAGTAGTATTATTTAAAAGTATATATGAAAATGACATCTGTGTCTAATTCCCATTTATGAATAATGCAAATTACTAATTGAGCACAGTGTGGAGGGGCGGGTAAAATGTGCTTAATTTATCAGTAAATACTCTGTTTTGACATGAATCGCACAAAGGGCCAAAATTGCAAATTAGTAAATCCAACATTCACCAAACATTTACTCCAATTGAACCTTCCAAATGCATGTGTTTTACACGACAGTGATTTATTCACCACCAGTGAATACTTGTTGATAGTCAAATTCACAGCTTAATGAATACGCCCTTTAAACAGACAGTATTTGGTCATATTCTTACTAGTTTACAGAAGACTTGAATAGAGACTTTGGAACATGGAACAAAATAGTAGGAGTAAAGGTGGTATTTAAACTGGCATTATAAATTATATCATGTTGTGGTATCTACAAAAAAAATACCAATAATTCCTGACTGTTGTGATCCTGCCAATAACACAATACCTGTCCTAGGTTGATAACACTCACTCATTGTACTGTATCTATGGTGAAGCAGTGTTGGCACTCTAAGGCCCTGGAGCCCAGCTTGCTGCCTTTTAGCACTTTTTGTGTGACCCCCGGGGCCCCTGTAGACGCTATTTTGTTTTTCCCTATTGCTCTGTTATAGTAGTGATTCTGGCATTCTTATGTATTATGTCTCCTGAAGCATGTCCCAAGTCTCCAACAACTCATTTAGCATGCTCACAGTCTCTGACAGTCTCCTGCAGCATGTCCACACTCTCTGACCATCTCTTGTATCATGTCCGCAGTCTCTGACCATCTCTTGTATCATGTCCGCAGTCTCTGACCATTTCTTGTGTCATGTCTGCAGTCTCTGACCATCTCCTGTATTATATCTAGTCTTTGACTATCTCCTGTATTATGTTTACAGTCTATGACCATCTCTTGTATCATGCCCATATAGTCTTGACTATATATTGTTTGTGTCTGCTTTCTTTGAGACTGAAACTGACCGCTCAAGCATCTGTAGCTCAATATCTGATGCTCCAAAAGTTGCATGAACTCTTTTGAGGTAGAACTTGTATTTTTTGAGCCCAATATAGTTGACTGAGAAGACCTGTAAACATGCAAATCAAGCATTTTCACATGTTTTTTCTGGGCGTATTTTAAATGTTTGTTAGCCTGAAAGAACAGGTCTCCTCCCCCCTAGTGCTTTCCAATGGCTAAAACAAAAATGTCTGAAGCTTTACATACATAATGTAAAATGCTTGAAATACTCTGCTAAAACGCTCATATATGGGTGCAAATTGTCCAAAAATGCATAAAACCGCCTGAAATCTCTACTCGGATGTGAATGCAGCCTCAGCTGGTCTTCTGCTTTGGAATACAAACACCACACCCCTCCCCTCCCCATCTCTATAACATGGCGGGGTGCTCTGCAGTTCACAGAATATACAGTGAATTGCAAAAGTATTCACCCCCTTGGCTTTTTACCTATTTTGTTACATTACAGCCTTTAGGTCAATGTTTTTTTTAATCTGAATTATATGTGATGGATCAGAACACAATAGTCTAAGTTGGTGAAGTAAATTTAGAAAAATATATGCATAAAACTATTTTTCAGAAATAAAAAAATGATAATTGGCATGTGCGTATGTATTCATCCCCTTTATGTTATGAAGCGCATAAAAAGCACTGGTGCTATCAGTTACCTTCAGAGGTCACATAATTAGTGAAATGATGTCCACCTGTGTGCAATCTAAGTGTCACATGATCTGTCATTACATATACACACCTTTTTGAAAGGCCCCAGAGGCTGCAACACCTAAGCAAGAGGCACCACTAACCAAACACTGCCATGAAGACCAAGGAACTCTCCAAACAAGTAAGGGACAATATTGTTGCGAAGTACAAGTTAGGGTTAGGTTTTAAAAAAATATCCAAATCTTTGATGATCCCTAGGAGCACCATCAAATCTATCATAACCAAATGGAAAGAACATGGCACAACAGCAAACCTGCCAAGAGATGGCCGCACACCAAAACTCACGGACCGGGCAAGGAGGGCATTAATCAGAGAGGCAGCACAGAGACCTAAGGTAATCCTGGAGGAGCTGCAGAGTTCCACAGCAGAGACTGGAGTATCTGTACATAGGACGACAATAAGCCGTACACTCCATAGAGTTGAGCTTTATGGCAGAGTGGCCAGAAGAAAGCTACTACTCTCAGCAAAAAACAAAATGGCACATTTTGAGTTTGCAAAAAGGCATGTGGGAGACTCCCAAAATGTATGGAGGAGGGTGCTCTGGTCTGATGAGACTAAAATTTAACTTTTTGGCCATCAAAGAAAATGCAAACTGGTGCAAACCCAACACATCATCCAAAGAACACCAGCAGGACAATGACCCCAAACACACTGCTAAAGCAACACTTGAGTGGTTTAAGGGGAAACATATAAATGTGTTGGAATGGCCTAGACAAAGCCCAGACCTCAATCCAATAGAAAATCTGTGGTCAGACTTAAAGTTTGCTGTTCACAAGCGCAAACCATCCAACTTGAAGGAGCTGGAGCAGTTTTGCAAGGAGGAATGGGCAAAAATCCCAGTAATAAGATGTGGCAAGCTCATAGAGACTTATCCAAAGCGACTTGGAGCTGTGATGGCCGCAAAAGGTGGCTATACAAAGTATTGACTTTAGGGGGGGGTGAATAGTTATGCACATTGACTTTTTCTGTTATTTTGTCCTATTTGTTGTTTGCTTCACAATAAAAACAAAAAAAAAAATCTTCAAAGCTGTGGGCATGTTCTGTAAATTAAATGATGCAAATCCTCAAACAGTCCATGTTAATTCGAGGTTGTGAGGCAACAAAACACGAAAAATGCCAAGGGGGGGTGAATACTTTTGCAAGGCACTGTAGCTAGGAAGGTTGATAACATTGGTATTTCAGGAGGTTACAAGGGCACAAGGTTTTTTGCGTGATCAACAGATATTTTTTGTTTTTTTCATAAAATGTACTTGGCCTGATAGAATGAAAACGAATACAGCTATCACATAGGACTGGTGAGCTGCAATATATTACATGTTTATTCTTTATGATATAGTGAATATTTTGCTTTGTACATACTGTTAAATTTTTTTACATTTGTATTTGGGTAATAGGTGTGCACTTACATACTAATTTGGTCCTGGAATCTGGAGTCTTTTTTTATAATTCAGTAAAAGTTATGAATGTCCCAGCTTTGCAATGAAGGAATTTTAAAGTTAACATAATCTCAGCTTTCTGCTGTAACTGAACTCTGACAGTAGCAGTCTGTGCAGTTTTCAGAGCACGAAATTATAACTTTCTTGGAGTGATTATGATGGTTTACTGATTTAGCTCTGTCCTAAACAGGAAAGTTTAGAGACTGATGTCATTTATATTAATATCTGGTCCTTATGAGAAGGTTAAGGGGCCTGTTTACTTTGTGATTAGTGAGATAGGGGAATAGTCATGTGGTAACAATGAGGATTACCATCACAATAAGTCATTGGAATGAAATGCAAACGTTCTGTTCTATACAGCTTCCTGGCTTTGCGCCCTGTGTAAAATATACCATATGTATAGGAGGAAGTTCTGCCACGTCAAATGCTCCTAATCCCCAGACACTGACTTCTTTGTATACATAGGCTATAGGGGCCAATTGAAACTGAGAAATATTTTTCTTTAAGGGACAGTGCACCACAAATTGTGTTTCATTTGGACGAACTCCAAAAAATATAAGCAAGGTTACTTGCAAAAGGCGTTTTTTCGTTTACCTGTAATATTCTTATCTTGGAGTGCATCACAGGACACAGCGAATCTTCTTCTCCGTTAAATGATAGGGTTATGCTGCCACTTTCAAGTGATTGGACACTGATAAAAAAAGATCGGAAGTACCTTCCTAGGTATAACCCCTCTCAAATAGGCAAGGCTTCAGTTTTTGTAGCAGGCCATGGACCACAAGGCAGAGAGGTGGGATGCCTGTGTCCTATGATGTACTCCAAAAAAAGGATTTTACAGGTAAAACAAAAATTCCTTAATCTTTATCGTACATCCCAGGACGCAAGAAATCTTCATCCCCATTACAATAGGGATGTTTCAAAGCATGGAATATAAAGAGAGAGCAACAAGCTAGCAGGCCCCAAACAACCAAGCTAAAACAGGTTAGAACCTCAGGTAGCAGCCTACAAAACTCGCTGACCAAAAGTAGCATCCAAACATCTACTTGGTAAAACTTTGTAAAAGTATGAACTAAAGATCAGGTAGCAGCTTTACGAACTTGAGCTACAGAAGCCTAATAATGAACATCTCAGGAGACACCAACACTCCTGGTAGAATAAGTCATTACGGAAAACAGTGATACTTTTCCTTTTAGAGCATAAGCTTGAGAAATAAGCTGATGGAGCCATCGGGAGATGGTAGATTTGCAAGCTGCGTGACTATTCCTTTGGCCTTCAGGAAGCAAAAAAGAGAGAGTCTGACTGACAAATTGCAGCAGTCGATTTCAGGTAGCACCTGATAGCACAAACAACATCCAAGGTTTGAAGAGCCTTGTCACATGGCGTCTAAGCCTTAGGGCAGAAAGATGGCAACACAATGTCCTAGTTGAGATGGAGTGGAGAAACCACCTCAGGTAAAAAGGATGCCTAAGGCCAGAGGACCACCTTGTCACGTGGAGCACCAGGAATGGAAATTACAGGCAAGGGCAGACAATGCAGAGTCTCTCAGATCCAAAGTAATGGCAACCAGAAATATAATATACCGAGGTAGAAGGACTACAGGAAAATCCTGTATGGGAAATGGAGATTTCTGCAAAAACAGAAAATACCAACTTGGGGTCCCATGCAGTCAACAGATTCTTAACTGGTGGAACAGTACATGTGACTCCTTGTACAAAGGCACACACCAAGAAGTATGAAGCAATAGATTTCTAAAAATGACACTAACAAATAAAAATTTAAAAAGTGAACCGTTACCTAGCAAGGAGAAATTATGCCTAGGGGGAAAATTCCTGCTTCTTTTTTTTTGTTTTGCCAGTATCCATTCACCTGAAGGTGGCAGCATAACTCTATCGCAGTGAAGATTAAGTTTCCCTCTGTGTCCCTCCCCCCCCCCATGCACTATAGTCCTTCCCCTCTTGCCAATATGTTACTACAGGAAACAGTAGTAAGGGTGAGGCTAGGGGGAATCAAGCAATCCAACAGCAAAGCGAGTACTCACTGCCCACAGGAGTCTTCTTTTGTAGTATACATTGGTTAGGATTGTAACTTTCAATTCATTTTAAGGATGGAGTTTGATCCACTCAGTCACCAGCTAGCCCATTGTGTCTCATGAAAACTCCATAGATGAAATCTCACCACCATCTTTTCCTATCCACATTGAGGGTCTCCCTCCTGCTACATCTGGGGGTGATTGTGTATATTATGCTTTCTACAACCCCAATTTCAAAAAACTTAGGATGCTGCATAAATCAGAATGCAATGATTTGCAAATCTCATAAACCCAGAGAAAAGTAACGGAAAATGTATCAAATGTTTGTAAAGGTAATGCATCATTTTAGGAAAAAACAATTGATAGTAGCAACATTCCTTAATAAAGTTGGGACAGGGCCACAAAAAGCTGGCAGAGTACAACCCCAATTTCAAAACATTGTGGACAGGGCCATGTTTACCACAGTGTAACATCCCCTCTTCTTTTAACAACATTCTGTATACTGTACATCTGGGAACTGAGAAGACCAGTTGCTGGAGTTTTGGGAGAGGAATGTTGTCCTATTCTTGCCTGAGCATATGCTGCTCTAAAGAGTAGCGAAAATGAGACCATACAGTCCACATTAGCCCATATGATTCAGACTTATCCTTTTCCCAAGCAATCATTTTCTCCACTTAACAAGCCCACTAAGTTAAAGAAGTTATGGATTTTCGCCAGTGTCTGGTAAATCAACCCTTTGACTTTCCATGATGGCCTTTTTTTTTACCTATCACCTATCATGTTACTGACCTGTTGCCAATTAACCCAATTTGTTGCAAAATGCTTTTCCAACTCTTCCTTGCTAGTACCACTTACTTTGCCTGCTTTTTGTTGCCCTGTCCCAACTATTTTTTTGAGACATGTTGCTGCCATCAATTTCAGTATTGTCTTATTTTTTTCTTAAAATTGTACATTTTCTCATTTTTAAACTCTTGATATGTTTTCTATTTTCTAATGTGAATAAAATATGGGTTTATGAGTTTTGCAAATCATTGCATTCTGTTTTTATGTAGATTTTAAACAGTGTCCCAACTTTTTTGGAATTGGGGTTGTACATTAGGAGGTTCTTATATGTCTTCTGTATCAGGGGGTTCTTTTGTGTCTCACTTCTACTACATCTGGGAGTTCTTGTGTGTCTCCCACCTACTACATCTGGGAGTTCTTGTGTCTCACTTCTGCTTCATTAGGCCCCCTTCACACTTGGCATTTTGGAATTGCGGGCAGGATTGCGGTGATTCTGCCCTTGATTCCAAATCGCATGGCAGTTGGTGTAAATGGCACCCCAAACGTGGTGCGATTTTGCCACGATTGTTGTACAACAGACTAGAGGTCAACCGATATATCGGCCGATATTTGGTGTTTTTTACTTGTGCTGATAAAAAAGGCCGATATCAGCGGACTTGCAAATGACTTCTGTAATAGAAGTCAATACAAGTTGCCTGAAAACTTCTGTGAAGAGACTTCTCCCCTCCTCTGGGCAGCCTGCCAAATCTGATAAAAAGAACCTGAAGGATACAATGTTTACACTTATGAATGGACTGAGCTCCCTGTGTAGAAGCTCTCAGTTTAACCATTTAAAGACTAAATCTTTTCTGACACTTGTTGCTTACAAGTAAAAATCCTGTATTTTCTGCTAGAAAATCACTTAGAACCCCCAAACATTATATTTAGCAGAGACCCTAGGGAATAAAATAGCGGTTGTTGCAATATTTTATGTCACACGGTGTTTGCGCAGCGGTCTTTCAAACGCAATATTTTTTGAAAAAATACACTAATAAATAAAAAAAAAAAACTAAGCAGTAAAGTTAGCCCATTTTTTTTCATCCAAAAGTTTTGATTACCTGTTTTTGGGCATTTAATATTTAAGATATGGTTTTTAATTTTTTTTTAATCTAAATTCTACATACAAGTGAACTGATTGGAGGTTTGTTTTGTTTAATGTTTAAATGTAAAAAATTTTCTGTATCATTTAAGGTTGCTTTCACACTGGAGCAGGCATGCGTTGATGGTAAAACGCTGCTAGGTTTAGCGGCGCTTCACCGTCATTTTAGCGGCGCTATTCTGCTGCTAGCAGGGTGCTTATAACCCAGCTAGCAGCCGAGGAAGGGGTTAATGCGCCCCTGAAGCGCCGCTGCCGAAACGCTTTGCAGGCGCTTCGGCAGCGGTGCGCATTCATTTCAATGGGCAGGAGTGGTGGAGGAGCGGTATACACCGCTCCAAAGATGCCGCTTGCAGGACTTTTTTTTAACATCCTGCCAGCGCATCGCCTCAGTGTGAAAGCACTCGGGCTTTCACACTGAGACTGCAGGGGAGCCGTTTTACAGGCACTTTGCAGGCGCTATTTTTAGCCCAAAAGCGCCTGAAAAACGCCCCAGTTTGAAAGGGGTCTAACTGTTAGATTTTATGAGATGAAGGGAAAAAAAAAAATCGGCCTAATATATCGGCCCAAAAAAAAAACGGCATCACATATCGGCCATCGGCCACCGCGATTTCTAAATATCGGCATAGGCCAGAGAAAAACCCATATCGGTCGACCTCTACAACAGACTTGCGCTGCAATCGTAGCTTTAAAACGTGGCTTTAAAAACCCACAAAGTTTGTTGTCCAAAAAGGAACATACGCTTCTTTTGGGTGACAAACACGCATAGGGCAACTCATTCACATCAATGGAATCGAGTGAAAATCACTCGCACAAAATCGCGAGCAGGAACATGAGTGCTCGCTACGCGAAGTGTACCTAAGTGGGCCTTAGGGAGTTCTTGTGGTTCTCACTGCTGTTACATCAGGGAGTTCTTGTTAGTCCCACTTCTGCTACATCAGGGGAGCTATTGTGTGTCTCACTGCTGCTACATCAGTGGGCTTTTTTGGTGCCTCATTTCAGCTACATCATTTGAGTTATTGTGTGTTTCAACTTCCCGCTGCGTTGTTCATACTTTATTATATATAGAATATATATTTTTGAATAGTTGCCAGATAGTGTGGCCTCCAGAAAACTCTGCAGAATGTTCACCACTGGAGGATATGACTTCAACATGTGTAACCTCATCGCCGATCGCATTTAGTTCAGTGAAGGCAATACTGGGGATGCATTTAGAAATGTCTTTCCCACCTAAACATAGACACGCAGATGCTTATGGTTGTACACAAGCCACAGCTGTGATGCTGTGCTCTATAGCAAGAAAGTAACACCCGGTCACATTCTGCATTACTGAATTTGACCCATTAAAGTTACTAGGCTGCGTCGTTGCAAGCGTGCACTGCAAATGTGCAATGTGTGCAGTTGTGGCATGGTGATTGAGCCTTTTTAAGGTTAAAACGGGCAGTTAGGAGGCAGACATCCCAACCTGCAAAAACTAATTTCTGGGAGGTGGCACATTTCAGTTTAACACAAATAGAGGATGATCAAATCCTCTAGTGCAATCCGTATACAAAGGTTTACTTCTTCTGAGAGATATTAAAGGAACACTCTAACCACCATGAACACTTCATTGATTTGAAGTGGTGATGGTGGTAGGAGTCAGTATGTGAAATGCAGCCTGATCAGTGCCCATGAAATGCAGCCTTCCCAGTTCCAATGAAGTGCAGCCTTTCCAGTGCCAATGAAATGCAGCATTACCAGTGCCAATAAAATGCATCCTTACAAGTGCCCATGAAATGCAGCCCCACCTGTGCCCATGAAATGCAGCCTTACCAGTGCCAATGAAATGCAGCCTTACCAGTGCCAATGAAATGCAGCCTTACCAATGCCAATGAAATGCAGCCTTACCAATGCCAATGAAATGCAGCCTTACCAGTGCCAATGAAATGCAGCCTCATCTCACAGAAATCTGTCACGGATCTTTAATTTGAATATCCTGGCGGCCACTGTAACAAAGTCCCACCTCCTATGTTACACGTCACACTGATTCAATGTCCCGGCATTGGATCCGTGTTCCGTCTATCTAGGAGGTGGGACTTTGACAGTCTTCCTCCTCACACTGAATGGACTTCCCTGGCGAGGATGTCATCACATACACCTGTCACTCAGCCCCGGACAGAAGACAGAGCAGCCCAAGCAGCTGCCTGGCCTTACTCCATTCACTCGCTCGTGCTGCTCTGTCTTCTGCCTGTGGCTGAGTGAAAGGCTCAGCCGGGATGTTGCCTGGCACTCGCGGGTGTCAGGGAGCCGCAGTCAAATGCGGGAGACTTGGGATGCCTGAGGAGGCAACATATCACCAGTAAGGATGGGTTTAGGTGTGTTCACAACCGCATGTGCAGAACCTGCCAGGAAGTCGGCATTGCACAGCGCTTAATCACCAGCCTCCTGTCAACTGCCCTCTTAAAGGGGTTGTAAAGGTAAAAATTTTTTCACCTTAATGCATTCTATGCATTAAGGTGAAAAAACTTTTGACAGTACCGCCGCCCCCAGCCCCCCCGTTTTACTTACCTGACGCCTCGAATCTTCGCTGCTCGTCCTCGTCATCTTCATTGCAGCTCAGCCTGGTCGCTGATTGGCTGCAGTGGATGGATTGAAAGCAGCGCAGCCATTGGCTTGCGCTGCTGTCAATCACATCCGATGACGCGGCGCACCGGGGGGCGGGGCCGAGTGATACAGCGGCTGTATCACGGGAGCGCGCCCGCAAGCACTCACCACCATGCGAGGGAGCTCGCATTAAGGTGGTAAATGCTTGCGGGGAGGAGCTGAAACAGCCGCCGAGGGACCCCAGAAGACCAGGTTCGGGGCCACTCTGTGCAGAACGAGCTGCACAGTGAAGGTAAGTATAACATGTTTGTTATTTAAAAAAAAAAAAAAAAAATACCTTTACAACCCTTTTAAGTTATCCACAGTATTTCACTTTTCAAGGGGGCGGCTTGGGCTGCCACACATGGGAATAAATGAGCCCCGTGGGTGCTCAACCTGTGGCCCTCCAGCTGTTGTGGAGCTCCAAGTCCCATCATGCCTCTGCCTTTGGGAGTCATGCTTGTAACTGTCAGCGGCTTGCAATGCCTCATGGGACTTATAGTTCCGCAACAGCTGGAGAGGGCCACAGGTTGAGCACCCGTACCTTAGACATTTGTTTCGAGGTAATCCCATACAGATATTTCCCCTCTACAAGAGTAAATTATTTGATTTTCTCATTTTCTGTTCCCATGAAACTGATCACTAAGACAAATAAAGGAGGTAACTTTCCCAAATTGGGACACCAACCACAATAAAAAATTGGCAGGTGTTGTAATCATTCTCTACTCTATTCGAAATGCAAAATTGTTTTAGCCACAAATACTCTTTACAGTTGAATGTTATATCATGTTTTATGTATGCTTTAATAGAATGCTGGTCTTTTATAGCCAGACTTGTAGAGATAACAGCCTATCACTGGATAGACAGATCACTAACAGACTACTTGTGGAACAGGCTCTTGTCTCCGGCTGACATCTGGGCCCAGTAAGGTAAATGAGACGTAAAGCATCTTTCAGTACGGGGAGGTATTTCATGGCACGTCAGTTTTTATTAACTATGGGCGAAAGCTCTGGACAACGTGCGAGTACATGTGTTATTATCTACATCATTGAAACATTCATAGACAGTTACTGTGCTCCATATTCATGTGATGTTTCAGTTTTCATTATGACCAGATCATGAATCCACCTATATATCCATCTATATACCGGAATGGGACCATTTCTGGCTCTTTATATTATTCATATGGAGCATAGACCATTCCCATCAGGTCCTACCCCCACAGTCATACAGGCATACATTAGGGACAATTTCTGGTAGAAGTTGATAAACCGATCGGTATGTTTCTGGTACACATAGAAAACAATAAAGTGTATGTATATGCCAAACTTTTTTTTTTGGATAAAGGAAGGGCCAAAACCCTGTCAGTCTATTTTTTCCTGTCCGTGTCCCCTTTGGGATGATATACCTTCATATCCTGTCGTCTGGAGACACAACAGGAAATGCAAAGTCAGCAGTCTTTTCTTAGCATGTGGGGGCCGTAAACACATGTGGTTGAGCTGCAATTTTACCCCCCACCCCTCTTAAGCTGCAAAGACAGCTGGACAGGGTTGTCCACACGCCTTTTGCAATAATGATCCCCTCTGTCACATTTAAGCAAATAGGGATGCTCTGCAACCACATGCAACTCATTGATTTGACGCTGTGGGTTAGCATTTTGAGCATTAAAACAGGAGGTGAGGAGGCAACATATTACCTCCTCACTGCGTGTCAAACACCTCTGAAAAGCAATCCACTGCAGATCACTTTTCAGAAAGTGGTAGACTCTGTCGCTAATGTAATGCTGGCCATACACTATACAAAAAATCGGCCGAACACATTTTCGAAAAACGAACGTTCGACCGTGACCGCAAACGATCGTGCCATCATGTAATGACCGATAAATTGTTCAGTGGACATGAATAAATTATTTTTTGTTCGTTTTTTTACATATACCTAGTGCAGACAGTTCGGACGGGAAACACATTAACCTTGCAATTTATCGTACGTTCGGCAGAAATTTTCCAAACTTCCCGTTCGTTTTTTTTCCACAAAAACGTCACAAACGATTATCGATTTGTGCCCATTAACTTGCCGAAAAACGAACGAAGTGTCTATACGAACGATTTTTCGGCCGATTTTTCGTATAGTGTATGGCCAGCAAAAGCCTAGCCTTTGTGTATATCCACATAAGCATTACAAATTCTCTGTTTGCAAACACTTTGAAAATGCTTTGCAATGTTCTGCCTGTTCACATGCAGTTTTAAGCATGAAATTGCAAATTTTTGTATAGCAAGAAACGTTTTTAGGGCCAGTTCACACCATAGAAACGCAGTCTGGATGCGTTCAAGATGCTTTACTGCATGCGCCTTTTTTAAGCGTTTTTGATGCAGTCCGGTGCTTTTTTTAACCCCTCATTTTTCTTTACCTTAAATAAGGACGTGTGTTCCAAGGCGTTTTGGGGGCGTTTAGGTCCAGTCCCGTGCGTTTTTGATGCGTTTTACAGCATTCCAGTACAGTCCAGTGCAGGAAAAATGCAGCATGTTCTACTTTTTTTTTCTGGAACTGCAAGCACTGATGTGAACATTGAGAACCATATAATCTACTTTCTGTGCATTTTTGATGAAGAAAAAAAACCACACTGGACTGCATGTGGTGTGAACTGGCCCTGAATGCGTATCACCACCCTTGGGTTAGGAAATGATCTATGTAATGTATGTATGTAACGTTAAAAACACAATTAACCTCAAGCAAAAACTCATCATTTTTTACACAAAAGCAGTTTGAAGACAGTTAATGGATTCTCAATAAAAGCACTTCTAGTGGTTTTCTGTGTTGCTTTCCTTTAACCACTTGCCGACCGCCGCACGCCGATGTACGTCCTAACTTTGGCAGTGGATATCGTTGTTATGGCAGCAGCTAGCTGCCATAACCCTGGTATCCCCGTTTTCGTGCGGCGGTCGGCTACAAGATAAAAGTGGTATCTGCAGCGGATTCCCCGCGAGATCACTTTTATCGGTGGAGGGATAGGGCCCCCCCCTTCCGCCGCAATCCAGTGCCCTCTGCCGCTTACCGGAGCCGTCGGTAGCGGCGGAGGCGATCGCTTCTGTCCCCTTGCTGTGCCTGGAGACGAGTGAGGGGAAGATGGTGCCCACTCGTCTCCATGACACTGCAGGGCGGAAGCGACGTCAAAACGTTACTTCCGCCCATACGTCTTAAAGGCATATTTTTTTCAATGTAATTTTTTTAAATGACTTTTTTTTTTTTAGTGCATTTTAGTGTAAATATGAGATATGAGGTCTTTTTAACCCCAGATCTCATATTTAAGAGGACCTTTCATGCTTTTTTCTATTACAAGGGATGTTTACATTCCTTGTAATAGGAATAAAAGTGACACAATTTTTTTTTTTTTAAACAGTGTAAAAATAAATAAAATCATATAAAATAAATAAGAAAAAAAAATATTTATTTTAAATGCCCCATCCTGACGAGCTCGCGCGCAGAAGCGAACGCATACGTGAGTAGCGCCCGCATATGAAAACGGTGGTCAAACCACACATGTGAGGTATCCATGTGAGGACCTCCTCTGTAACGCAAAACATGCAACTTGTAGATTTTTTTAAACGTCTCCTATGGAGATTTTTGAGGGTAAAAGTTTGACGCCATTCCACGAGCAGGCGCAATTTTGAAGTGTGACATGTTGGGTGCCAATTTACTCAGCGTAACATTATCTTTCACAATATAAAAAAAAAATGGGCTAACTTTACTGTTGTCTTATTTTTTTATCCAAAAAAGTGAATTGTAAGGCTCTTAAGACCGCTGCGCAAATACGGTGTGAAAAATGTATTGCAATGACCGCCATTTTATTCTCTAAGATGTTAGAAAAAAAAAACAATATATAATGTTTGGGGGTTCTAAGTAATTTTCTAGCAAAAAAAACTGTTTTAAACATGTAAACACCTAAATTCCAAAACGAGGCTGGTCCTTAAGTGGTTAATACCTCAGTGTGCATTTTCTCCAAGCGTCTTCCAGGACAGCCCATGAGACCTTGGGCTCCTCCTACCAGGACAGGAAACACGTCACCCCCACCAGATAAAAGGGCGGTCCTCCAGGCCCATGTCAGTTATTTGTGTTTCCTCCGGACGGGGGGTAACATGTTCATGGAACCTGCTCCCATAGGCCTTATAAGCAGGGGCTTTGTATGGCCTTTTTCTGGGGCATATCACTTACCTCTTCCTCTGCCAGAAGCAGCACACCGCTGGGGAGGTTGGCTGTGTTGCTGTTCTCTGTCCTCAGTGCCTGGAGAGGGCCAGGACCGGTGTGAGGTCGTGCCCCTAGCGCAGTGCATTGCACTCTAGCTCAGCTGAGCTTCGGTTGTCCTTCCCTGCCGACAGCCTGGCTGATCTGAGCAAGAAATGGAGGAAGCCGCAGCGTTCGAGGGGGCGGAGCTATTGCGCTCCAAGCTGGCCCACAGGAAGTGCCTGGAGAGGGTTACTTCCGGGGCATATGACATCATCATCGGGCGCCGGAGACGAGGTTCCAGTCTTCATAAACGGCGCGAACAGAGAACGCTGGCTGCTGGTGTTTCTTGGTGTTAAGCAGCCAGGCTGTGGATGACCAAGAGGGGCAGAATGGATCCTCCTGCAGTACCTGCACAGGCAGCGGATGCAGTTCCCAACACCAGCACCTCACAGGTAAGCCTGGGGTGTTCTTTCACCACCTTACTATCCCTGTGAGTGTTCCCTCCCCCTCCCCCCTCTGTAGTAGTGGGTGTAAGGGGACACATTTCCTCCCTCCTGCACGTGGTGTTACGGAGTGATTGTGTGGCTTTAATTACATTGTGGGGCATTTATTTTGTCTTGCAGACCAAGACTCAGGACAAGGCCCAAGCGCAGCCACTTAAAAGGAAATGTGCGGTTTGCGCAAACAAATTGAGCTCCTCATGGAGCAAAGCAGTTTGTCGCACCTGTATAGAAGGCCTAGTAAAGGATGACCCGGTTGCCTCTTGCCAGAAGATGCTTACTTCTGTTAGGGATGAGCTTGCGTACACCTTCAGTTCCTTTAGAACGCTTATTGACAAGCTCCAGACTCCAGCAGAGAGTCCGTCTTCACTGAAGGCGTCAGTAAGCACTCCGCAGCAGGCAGAGAGTGAAGACTCTGAGGCTGAGGTCAGATCTACCCGTTCTTCTCTGGAAGAATCAGGGTCAGATACAGAGCCCAGAGATAGAGAATCCACTCGAGGCTCAAGATTTAAGTTATCTGTGGAGGATGTAGATGACTTATTAAAGGCTATCTATACTACCCTTGAATTAAAAGAGGAAGAGGTTCAGTTATCCAAACATGATCTTATGTATAAAGGATTACATAAGAGAAAATCAAGAGTGTTTCCAGTTCATAGTTCTTTGGTTGATACTATTAAACTGGAATGGGATAATCCTGAGAGAAAACCATTCTTCTCCAGTAACCTAAAAAGGAGGTTTCCTTTTGATGAGGACACTGTGCAGCCATGGAATAAGAATCCCAAGTTAGACGCACCTCTTTCAAAGGTTTCAAAAAACTCGGACCTGGCGTTTGATGATATGGGTACGCTTAAGGATCCGATGGACAAGAGGGGGGATATCCTTCTCCACAGAGCCTAGGACTCAGCAGTTGGAAACCTGAAACCAGCTTTGGCTTCCACTTGTGTGGCCAGAAATCTGGAGGTTTGGTTGACTCAGATTCAGTCACATCTGTCAGCAGGTACCTCCAGAGAGCAAATTTTAAAGTCTTTTCCTCTCCTATTTCAGGCAGTGGGTTTTTTGGCAGATTCTTCCGCTGAGTCGGTAAGAATGTCAGCCAGGACTTCGGCTCTAGTGAACTCGGCCAGGAGAAGCCTTTGGCTTAAGACCTGGTCAGGGGACTCGGCCTCCAAGTTGCGCCTTTGTGGCCTTCCTTTAACTGGCGATCATTTATTTGGCCCAGGTCTACAGGAGGCACTGGAACGCACGGCTGATAAGAAAAAGGCATTTCCAGAGAAAAAGAGAGTTCAGACAGCCAGAAAATTTTTTCATGGCCAAAACAGGCAACAGAGTCCTAGAGAAAAGGACAGCAGGCTGAAAAAGCATTGGACTGGGCACAAAGGCAGAGGCAAAGGGGGAGTGCTATTTAACCCTCCTCAACAGCCCGCCAAGCCGCAGTGACTTGTGTTCCCCGGTGGGAGGGAGATTGAGGGCCTTCATCCCACAGTGGGCAGCAGTCACTCTGAGCCCCTTCGTCCTGGACCTAGTGACCAACGGGTACAGGCTGGAGTTTGTTCACCAACCACCAGAACGTTTGTTGGTCACATTTCCTCCACAAGATCGGGAGAAAGCAAGGGCTCTGGGTCTCCAGATCGGAGACTTATTAGATCAAAAAGTCTTGATTCCTGTTCCTCGATCGGAGCGGGGCAAGGGATTCTATTCCCATGTATTTGTGGTCAGAAAGCCAGCAGGAAAGTTTCGACTTATCCTGAATCTCCGGACCTTAAACAAGTCCATCAGATACAAGCATTTCCGTATGGAGACGGTTTTTACAATCAAAAACCTACTATACCCAAACTGCTTTATGGCCACGTTGGACTTAAGGGATGCTTATCTTCACATCCCTATCCATCCAGCCTTCCAAAAGTTTTTGAGATTGGCAGTGAAGACGGGTATGGGGACCCGACATTTTCAATTTCAGGCCCTCCCCTTCGGTCTTTCCTCAGCCCCACGCATCTTTACGAAGGTGTTGGGGGAAGTGCTGGCTCCTCTAAGATTAAAGGCAATAACGGTTATCCCTTACTTAGACGACCTCCTGATAGTGGCAAAATCATACCAAAGGCTGTTGGAAGATCTCCAGGCTGTACAGGACTTCTTACAGTCCCTAGGCTGGCTAATAAACAAAGAAAAATCGTCCTTGATTCCGGCCCAGAAAGTAACTTATCTGGGTTACGATTTTTGCTCCGTGAACCAAAAAGTTTTTCTTCCTCAGGAGAAGATTACCAAAGTGTTCCAGACTATGTCTACATTGCAGACCAACCAGTCGGTCTCTCTGAGACAGGTGTCGAGGGCAGTGGGTCTTATGACCTCATGTTTTCCCGCAGTACCATGGGCGAGACTCCGTCAGCGTCCGTTACAAAGGTTTCTTTTAAGAAAGTGGGACGGGGACGTAAGGTCCCTGGAGTCAAGGATCTGGCTTCCCGACAGGCTAAAAAGAAGCCTGTGGTGGTGGAGAGCTGGTCAGCACCTAGCAGGAGGTCTCCCATGGTCCTTTCCCATTTCCCGAAGGATTACCACGGATGCGAGTTCCTGGGGATGGGGGGCCCACCTCAGCAATGCAGTAGCACAAGGAGAGTGGTCCCCAGAGGAGGCAAGGGCCTCATCCAATCAAAGAGAGCTGCTTGCAGTCCAGAGAGCCCTCCAGTCTTTTCAGATGGAGATCAGGGGTCACAACCTCCAAATCCTGTCAGACAATATAGCGACAGTCGCGTATATCAACAAGCAGGGAGGCACGAGAAGCCGGAGGCTTCAGTCCATTGCCCAGGAGATCCTTTCATGGGCAGAGGGGAATCTAGCCTCCATTTCTGCTGTACACCTGAAGGGGAAAAACAATTGCCTGGCAGATTATCTCAGCCGTCACAGGATAGACCGAGACAACTGGTCCCTTCATCCCGAAGTCTTTGCAGACCTCACCAAGAGATTGGGTTATCCGGTAGCGGATTTGTTCGCAAACCGAAACAACCGCAAGACGGAGATATTCTTTTCCATGAACCCGGCAGACCAAGCCTTGGGGATCGATGCTCTGGCGAACCCGTGGCCTCCAGGCCTATGTTATGCCTTTCCGCCAATCAGGCTGATTCCAGAAGTCCTCCAGAAGTTTCGGCTGGAAGAGACAGATCTGATTCTAATTGCCCCGTTTTGGCCCAAGAGGCCATGGTTTTCCCTGCTACAGTCTCTGGTTTCAGAGCCTCCGTGGAGTCTTCCAAAAAGGGAAGACCTATTATTGCAGGGTCCAGTATCACACCCTCAGGTGGTTTCCTTAAACTTGACGGCCTGGTATCTGAAGAAAAGATACTGAGCGCCCAAGGGTTCTCTGACAAAGTAGTCAGGACTCTAGTTAATTGCGGGAAGCCAGTTACTAGAGCCATATATTCCAAAGTTTGGAAAAGGTTTAACTCATGGTTATCTGAAAATGATAGATTAACTCATGATATTCCGTCTATTTTGGAATTTTTCCAAAAGGGTGTCGACAAAGGTCTTTCTGTTAGTACCCTAAAGGTACAGGCGGCAGCTATTAGTGTGTTCCTCCAGTTTTCTCTCCTGGAAAATCCCACTATAGCCAGATTTTTCAAATCTATCTCTAGGGCCAGACCAGTAGTAGTGAGAAGTTGTCCAACGTGGGATCTGTCCCTAGTACTTCAAACTCTGGTAGAATTTCCGTTTGAACCTCTGGAAAGTATGTCAGTTAAATTACTTACATTAAAAACTGTGTTCCTTATAGCTGTTACCTCAGCTCGTAGGGTAAGTGAGTTGCAGGCCCTATCAGTTAGGGAGCCCTTCCTCACGATTTTTGAGGATCGAGTTGTGTTACGAACCGATCCAGGTTTTTTGCCCAAGGTGGCAGGTACATTCCACCGATCTCAAAACATTGTATTGCCAACCTTTTGTAGTTCGCCACAGGGCGACTTAGAAAGAAAATGTAGTTTTCTAGATGTAAGAAGGATTCTCTTGGTCTATCTTGAGGTCACGAAGACCTTTAGGAAAACTGATGCCTTGTTTGTCCTCTTTTCTGGAGTTCACAAGGGGAATAGTGCATCTAAAGCCACATTGGCTAGATGGATAAAGCAAGCCATCTTGGAAGCTTACAAAATTAGGGAGGTCCCTACACCTTTTGTTACTGCGCACTCAACTAGAGCCTTGTCTACGTCTTGGGCTGAGAGGGCTGGTGCCTCACCGGAACAAATTTGCAGGGCTGCCACTTGGTCCAGTTACTCGACCTTCATTAAACATTATCGCCTGGATCTCCTATCAGCTCAGGAGCAGGCGTTTGGTCGTAAGGTCCTTCAGGCAGTTGTCCCTCCCTAGACTGGTAAGTTCTGGCTCATCGTCTCATGGGCTGTCCTGGAAGACGCTTGGAGAAAAGCTGAGTTAGACTTACCGGTAACTCCTTTTCTGAGAGTCTTCCAGGACAGCCGGATTCCCACCCGGTATTGTCTGAAGTTATGTGTATTATGCATATGTTTTGCAGGGTCCTACGGTTCTTGAGAATACTGACATGGGCCTGGAGGACCGCCCTTTTATCTGGTGGGGGTGACGTGTTTCCTGTCCTGGTAGGAGGAGCCCAAGGTCTCATGGGCTGTCCTGGAAGACTCTCAGAAAAGGAGTTACTGGTAAGTCTAACTCAGCTTTTTTTTTAGATATATTTCAGTGCTGCGTTTCCATGTATACTGTCACACAACACAGAATCATTGCTTTCACATTAGGTGGTTTTTGTGGGGGGTTTTTCAGGAGCAGAAGAACATGTGAAATCCGTTCTGTTTGCCGCTCATTAACCACTTCAGCCCCGGAAGGATTTACTCACTTCCTGACCAGGTCATTTTTTGCAATACGGCACTGCGTTGCTTTAACTGGCAATTGCGCGGTCGTGCTACGCTGTACCCAAACAGAATTGATGTCCTTTTTTTTCCCCCACAAATAGAGCTTTCTTTTGGTGGTATTCGATCACCTCTGTGGTTTTTATTTTTTGTGCTATAAACAAAAAAAAAAAAAGCAACAATTTAAAAAAATATATATATTTTCTTCTATAAAACATTTCCAAAAAACAAAAAAAAAATGTTTTGATCAGTTTAGGCCTATATGTATTCTGCTACATATTTCTGGTGAAAAGTTATTGCGTCTACAAAATAGGGGATTGATTTATGTTATTTTTATTATTTATTTATTTTTTACTAGTAATGGCGGCGATCATTGATTTTTATTGGGATTGCGACATTGCGGCAGACGGATCGGACACCTAACTGACATTTTTGACACTTTGATGGGAACCAGTGACATAAATACAGTGATCAGTGCTAAAAATATGCACTGTTATTGTACTAATGACACTGGCAGGTAAGGGGTTAACATCAGGGGCGATCAAGGGGTTAAATGTTTTCCCTGCTGGTGTTTTCTAACTGTATGGGGGACTGTGTGACCGAGGAAATGCACAGATCCATCTTCCTGCTTAGCAGAAAGACAGGATCTGTGTGATCTCCCCTGTCAGAACGGAGATCTGCCTTATTTACACAGGCAGATCCCCGTTCTGTGGCTGGCAATGGGAGTGCCCACAAAAGCGATTTCCCGAGCCGACGTACAGCTACGACGATTCGTGAGATCATGCCACCTTGCCGCAGTATAATGACAGCGGCTGGTCGGCAAGTGGTTGTAAACCTTTACATATACCCAGTGAAGTGACTAGCCTCAGGTGATGTACAGAGATTAAACAAATCCTCCTACATAATTTGTACCTGTTTATCTGCCATCTTCTCTTCTCTACATCTGTTCAGAATTTACAACAATTGAGACAAGTACACACTATAGAGGGATATGTTTTGCTCCTATTTCATGTCTGGGGTTTACAACCACAAGGCTTTAGACACCCTAACACGTGTCCCCATTGATATATTTACATACTTATATGCTGTTCTGGTGACTCAGACCTCTCCTCACTGCGCTCTGCAGAGTGTAACTTAAAGCGGAGTTCCACCCAAATTTACAACTATATCTTATCGCCTTCAGTACATTGCATAGATATTCCAATGTCACTCCAAAATTTAGTGATTTAAATACCTTATTATTTCTGTTTTAAGGGTTACTTCCTGTCTATCACTCCCACGGGAGTCGGCGTGTATCCTGCTTTGTCCGGCGCCGCGCTGTCTCCTGGGATTTAAGTGTCATGCTTCCCAAGAGTCAGTGCGGAAAGCCGCCCGTTGTCATGGCAACCAGGACGTTTACGGCGCTGCTCACAGTAAACACTGAGCATGTGCGGGAACGAGCGGTGAATGCTGGGAGATAAGCATTCACCACATCCAGGAAATGAGTACTTGTGGGCTTCACATGCCCACAAGCAAAATGGAAAATGCCTTCCTCACATTTTAAAAGTTAACCTTGCTTACGAAAACGGACAGCGGAGGTTTTAGAACACCAAAACAGTGAGTATTCATCTGCAACGGGGAAAAGAATTGAATAACAAAAAAAAAAATGGCCGCGGGACCTCGGCTTTCAGCTCTCCACCTCCTTTTTTTCTGAACTCTCAGACAAGCTTAAAAATTCAGCACTTTGAACGGCTGTAGAGAAGAAAGTGCATCAGATAGACAGGTACAACTTATGTAGGAGGATTTGTTTCATCTCTGTGTATTACCTGAGGATAGTCCCTTCACTGGGTATATGTGAAGATTTACAATAACTTTAAGGAATTAAAAAATGCCTAACGTAAAGTCTCAGCATTTTTCCATGGATGGCACATTTAGCTGACCATAGAAGTGAATGACTGTATGTGGTCAATGGTGAGGACTTAAAAATGTTTAACTAAAGGTGAGTGTATACTGGCAGGTAGTAATTCTTCATATGGACTTATTACCAATTTTTTTTAAGGCGGCGTAAGTTTGACAGCTACTGTATAGGCAGCCATCTTTAATCCTTTTTAAGTGGCACACAAAATCCTGGATTCATTACCTCCGGACTTGGAGATAGCGTTTATGGTTTTCATGTTGAATCAAGAAGCAATTTGTTTCAGTAAACTATCTCTTTTTTTACTAGATATGAGCAGCCTGGATTACATTAAAGCCATATGACCCGGCGCATTAGTAGTTTGAACTGACACAATTCTGACTCCTAGTCATGCCGCTTGAAGCTTACGTTAAACATAACCATCTATCATTTCTGTCTGCCGCCTCATTTCTCTTGTGTTTTACAGGAGACTCGGACATAACTCACATCGGCTGTAGCTGTCATCTGAGGGGTTTCAGCACTGTGCCTGCTTATGTAGATAAGCAGGGGGTTATGATCAATTTCTGTGTAGCCGGCAAACCGCTGAGCAGAAAATATTAGACCTCCTTATTAACCACTTCAGCCCTGGAAGAATTTACCCCCTTCCCGACCAGAGCACTTTTTGCGATTCGGCACTGCGTCACTTTTCACTGGTAATTGCGCAGTCGTGCGACGTTGTACCCAAACAAAATTGACGTCCTTTTTTTTCCCACAAATAGAGCTTTCTTTTGGTGGCATTTGATCACCTCTGCGGTTTTTATTCTTTGCGCTATAAACAAAAAAATAGTGACAATTTTGAAAAAAACGCATTATTTTTTACTTTTTGCTTTAATAAATATCCCTCAAAAATATATATATATATAAAAAAAAATTTCCTCAGTTTAGGCCGATATGTATTCTACATATTTTTGGTAAAAAAAAATTGTAATAAGCATATATTAATTAGTTTGCGCAAAAGTTATAGCGTCTACAAAATAGGGGATAGATTTATAGCATTTTTATTATTTTTTTTTTTACTAGTAATGGCAGCGATCTGCAATTTTTATCGTGACTGCGACTTGGCAGACACATCGGACAATTTTGACACATTTTTGGAACCATTGGCATTAATACAGCGATCAGTGCGATTAAAAATGCATTGATTACTGTAAAAATGTCACTGGCAGTGAAGGGGTTAACATAAGGGGGCGGTGAAGGGGTTAACTGTGTTCCCTGGGAGTGACAGATCATGGTTCCTAGCTAAAAGCAACACACGATCTGTCACTCCAGTCAGAACAGAACAAAGAAGTGTGTGTTCACACGGACTCATCCCTGTTCTGTGTCTCCTGGTCACGATCGCTCGTGGCCAGCGGTCATCGCGACTGTCGGCCACGAGCATCGGCACCCCCACTGTGCAGCGGGCGTGCGCGCACCTGCTATCCGGACCCCGCGAGATCATGTACAGTAATGTGATTTCGCGCAGGGGAGCCAACCTGCCGCAATGAAACAGCGGCAGCTGGTCTGGAAGCAGTTAAATTATAACTAAATACTAAAAAATGTGTTTCTCTTCCATTTTACGAAGGACACAGCAGAGATTGTGATCTCTGACCACTGGGTTATGGTGCCACCTTCAGCAGCAGGACACTAGGCTCAAAAAGCAAACACAACCTAGGGGTGGCCCCTGATGGTGGTCAAACCCCTAACAACTAGAGGTAGCTCAGTTTTTTGCCTAGTGCCTAGAAATAAGGACCTAGTTTCCCGCTGGTACTCCTAGTTCCTTTTCTTTTAGCATCTTTCTTTTCCTTTTTTTTGTGTGTTTGTGTGGGGGGGTGGGGGGGGGGGGTGGAGTGGGCATCTCGCTGAGAGGTCCATTTCATGTTTCTGTTTTTGGAAGATCGGTTAGTGTTTCAACTCCTCGCTATACACTGCTTTGGAACATCCCAAGGTTAAGCGTCCAAGATCTCCACTGTGTCCTTCATTGAAGCAAAGAGAAAGTGGGATTTTTTTTTTCACTCAGCGTAAAATCCTTTTCTCTGAGTTCATTGAAGGACACAGAATTCACCCCTCTGGTTCTTTGTCTGTGACTGATTGTGGTTGTATATACTGCTTTGTGTTTAACTGAGCTACTTGTAGTTGTTAGGGGGTTTAGCCACTAGTATCCTACTTTTGGCTAGTATCCTACTCCTAAAGGTGGCACCATAACCCAATGATCAGATATCAAGATCTCTGGGATTACAACACCTATTAGGTTTTTATTGCTGTCTTCGTCCCTGTCCGTGAGATTTATCCTTTCTATTTTCCCTGTTTGTTGTTATCACAGAGAGTGAAAGTGAATGAAAAATTGTAATTTATGGGTTGTCACCAGAACAGGAATAGAAGGGAAAACTTACAATGTGGACAAAAGTTTTTGTGACAACCAAGGGATATTAATAGATTTCCTGGTTTGGCTATGGGACGGGAAATGAAGGGAAATCTCTACAATGGGACACAGATGGCAAAGAAAAAAATAGACCAGTTATAACCCCCCATTACTCTATCCATAACGAAAAAGTGTCGCCTTTACTTTGGGTTACTTTGGCAATGGCTGTCATCTTCATAGAACCTTGCTTATAGGTACCCAAAAATATTTATTGTTTTTGTGATTGGCTTGCTGATTTTTAAAAGTCTGTCCCACGATAGAAATAAAACTTAAGGCATTCCTCTGCAAAAAGAATTTATGGAAGACACTTCCTAAGGCTTGACTGCTAAAGGTATGTAGATAGTGCAGCCTTCTTCATTAGAAATGAGGGTCAAAACTAAAGTTATTAGGCTACTTTCAGGTCAAATGGTCTTTTCTATACTGAATAGAGTAAATAGGGATAATACTATATTACGGCCAGTAGATGAAGCTGATGATCACAGGAAATGATTATTTACTATGATTGTCATGTACATCTGGTGGCCATAGTGTGGTGTTCCGCTGATTTCTTGATTCACTTTAATCCAGACCTGGGCAACATCCAGCCTTTTGGCTGTCCCTATCTGGCCCTTCCCTGATGCAAAATGAAAGTAGAACTGTAGGCAAAACTGTTTTTTTTTTAAATTATTTTAGTTAGAGTAAGGGAGGGTCATAACCCCTGTCAGGGGTGTCCCATTCCAACAGGAACTGAGAGGAAATCCCTGCAAATAAAGGGAATTCCTTGGGGACCCACAAGTCACCAGAACTAGTGTCCCCATTGGAAGATTCCCCGCCATTACTTTTCTGGGGACAACCCAAATTTTGGGATTTTCTTTTACTTTCACTTTCGATGATAATGGTAAACAGGACATATAGAGAGGGGGAATCTCGCTAATGGGGGCACAGACAGAGATAAAAATCGAATGTTCTGATCCCTCTCCATTCTAGCCGAAACTAAAAAAAAAAAAGTTTTGCCTTTAAAGTTATACTTTAATATTGAGCAGAATTAAGTTCAGCCCTCCACAACAATCCCAGTTTCTAGACATGATAGGATTACCAGAAGGGAAACCCCCTTAAAGCAGCATGGAACAGGAAGTAACCTCAAAACATATGTGAAAGTCCAGAGTTACGTAAATATAAAATTGTACCTGGAACATTCCATAATCATGGATGTGTTATTTTAGGTCTTTTCACCATATTTAACCTATCCATATGTAATCCTGACTGCTTTCAGCTCTCTTGTGGAGGTATGTTTTGAAAAGCTAATTTCTCATCACTGGTAAAAGGAAGAAAGTTGGGAAAAACCAATGGCATAAAATGGATTTGACTAAACCAAGTTTTTTTTTTTTTTTTTTTTACAATTGAAGACTAAACCAAGTTTACATATAATATAAGTATCAGATAGAAGAAAGTTAACAAATACCGGTAACTACTTCAATAAAATCGCTGCGCTACTCTCAACCCAATATATAGTGCAAATATGTGATAAACAAAAATGATCTCATACGTGAAAAAAATTGTATGTATATATACATTGCCACTATAAACTGATAGGCTTTCCTGCACCCAAAAAACAAAGAGAGGAAAAGAGCAACACCACAAGAAAAATTGATTATGTGAAATAAATAATAAAATATCAAAAAGACTTCCTCAAAGGTGCTTCATATTTACAACATTTATAATCCCCATATAAATGCACAATCACTTATTTTATTTAAAAAAAAACATGAATAATGTAAAATAATATACTTACACACACACAGCAAAAAGAATTGAAACACTCAAAAAAGTCCACTTTGAAAAAATTGGCCTGCATTAATAATGCATATAAGCTTCAAATAATAAACGTGCTGACTTTTTTATTTTGTTTTATTAATTCTATTTGCTCTGTGTGTGTAGTATATTGTATTTTACATTATTCATGTATTTTGATATAAAATATGTGTCTGTGCATTTATATGGGGATTATGAATGTTGTAAATATGAAGCTCCTTTTAAGGAAGTTTTTTGATATTATTTGTTATTTCACATATTTCACATAATCCATTTTTCTAGTAGTGTTGCTCTTTTACTTGTTTTGTTTTTTATTAGATAGAAGAACTCCAGGCAAAGTAAATGCAATGATTTGGGGGGCTGCGAGGAGAGATGATTAGGTGTGTTACAGCAGAAGAGCCTCTTAGTAGTGTGATGATGCTCTTTCATGGACCAATGAGCAGTCAGGTGACACAGGAAGCTGCAGATCTGCAATATGGAAGTTGAAGGGTTGAGTGAGTCAATAGACTGGCTGGATAGAATACCGAATAATTTGTCAGGAAGAATACATTAACCACTTCAATACGGGTCATTTTCACCCCCTTCCTGCCCAGACCAATTTTTAGTTTTCAGCGCTGTCGCACTTTGAATGACAATTGCGCGGTCGTGCAATGTTGTACCCAAACAAAATTGACGTCCTTTTTTCTCCACAAATAGAGCTTTCTTTTGGTGGTATTTGATCACCTCTGCGTTTTTTATTTTTTGCACTATAAACAAAAGAAGAGCGACAATTTTGAAAAAAACACACAATATTTTTTACTTTTTGCTATAATAAATATCCCAATTTAAAAAAAAAAAAACATTTTAATTTTCCTCAGTTTAGGCCGATATGTATTCTACATATTTTTGGTTAAAAAAAATCGTAATAAATGTATATTGATTGGTTTGCACAAAAGTTATAGCGTCTACAAAATAGGGGATAGATTTATGGCATTTTTTTTTTTTTTTTACTAGTAATAGCAGCGATCTGTGATTTTTTTTTTTTTTCGTGTCTGCGACATTATGGCGGACACATCGGACACTTTTGACACTATTTTGGGACCATTCACATTTATACAGCGATCAGTGCAATAAAATTGCACTGATTACTGTGTAAATGTGACAGGCAGGGAAGTGGTTAACACTAGGTGGTGATTGAGGGGTTAACTATGTTTGCTAGGGAGTGTTTCTAACTGTAGGGGGCAGGGACTCACAAGGGGAGGAGACCGATCGGTGTTCCTCTGTACTGGGAACACACCATCGGTCGTCTCTCCCCTGACAGGACGTAGCTCTGTGTGTTTACACACAGATCCACGGTCCTGCTCGGTTACCGGGCAATCGCGTGTGCCCGGCAGACATCGAGGCCGCCGGACACACGCACCGGGTCCCGAGCACCCTAGACGGCCCCCTAAATGGCCGGGAAGCCCAGGACGTCATATGACGCCCACCCAGGATGGGAGATCCCATCTGTGGACGTCATATTACAATGGACGGGTAGGGAAGTGGGTAAACACTTCAGACTGCTCCTCTGCTTTACTTGTACAGTGGAACCTTGGTTTACGAGTAATGCGGTTAATGAGCATTTTGAAAGACGAGCAACTTTTTAAAAAAAATCCTGACTCAGTTTGCGAGTGTTGTCTCGCAAAATGAGCAGGATTCAAGCCAATGGGTTGTGCAGTACTGCATTTGACCAGAGGTGTGGGGGCGCCAGTGACAATTGGAATGGTTCGAAGCCGTTCGGAAATACTAGGAACCAATCAGATATACTCCGTTCCTGAGTGTTTCCAAGCCTTTCCGAGGGTTTCCGCGTTCAGTCGAGCTGTCCCCGAGGCTCTCCGGCGCCCCCCCCCCCCACCTCTGGCCATGTGCGGTATTGCATGCAATAGAAGTCAATGTGGAATGAATTATCTTCGTTTCCATTGACTTCTGTGGGGAAACTCGCTTTGATATGCGAGTGCTTTGGATTACAAGCGGATTATGCTCATAATCCAAGGTTCCACTGTACAATACTGACATTAATGTATTATTTACCCCTGACTTCTGTTTTATGCAAAAACAGTTGCAAAGACATTATACAGCATTGTGCAGGATGTGCCATGAGGGTACACTGAATTTTGCCTTCAGGTAAAACATACACATTAACACACTGCACTTCCATTCCCAACATAACAGACAAAACTCCAGGCAGGAACTGTATGGGAGCTCTTCTGTTTCAAATGCCACTTTATGCATTGACATACCTCCTTAAACCCAGTCTGTCTGGACAGTGGTCACCTGCTGACTTGGCATCATTAACAAGCAGCTTAACTCCTCATTAAGACACAGAAGTTAAATCCAATGCAAGTTTACTTGAGCTCACTGCAGTACACAGAGGATGTTTTCTCAGTCTTTTAAAGCAAAAATAGACTATGACTTTCCTAAGCCCTGTCAGTACTAACACTGATTGAGGGAACATAGAAACAAGTTGGGTCTAGCTAGGACTGAACTAACTAGTGCTAAAAAGAAGCAAAGGACAGAGAGATAACATGAGTAATCAAGCTGTAGTGGCCCCAAACTGCCACTAGATGTCGGCATGCTACAGAACAATAATAACCTGATGCAGTTCAATACAACACAGAAAAAATGCATATGAGTTGGACAAAACAGGAGCTATACAAAGCAGTGTGGGAATTCAAAAATTTCCAGGCAAGGAGACCTCCAGTGAAGAAAATTGACTGGAAACAAAGTAAAACAAAACATTAAAGGATAAATTCTCCTTTGGAGCATGTTACACCCGTATTTAGGGTGTAACATGTTACATGCTCAAAGCCCCCCCTATGACAGCGGACAGCGGTTCCTCTCCCTGCAGCCGCTGTCACATTTCAAAAATGTGCGGGACTCCACCCTGCTTAGCCACATCATTCATTTAAAGCAATTTGTGAATGAGAAAACTATAAGTGCTGTTGTGCCTTTGCAGTTAATTCAGAAGTCCTGCAGCTATCAAACTGACAGTTTGTACAGAAAGCTGTAATACTTGTCTGTAAGGGAACCTGACATTGCACCCACCATCCACTAAACATGGGTACAATATTTTGCAGGCTCCTTGGGGAAAAAATAATAAATGTATATTCTGCAAAAACATGTGCATTTATTATTTTTCCATAAAGGTGAACTTAAAGCGTTTGTTACCCCAACACTTGATATTCCTGATATGTGCCTGCTGTACCATGTACTTGTATGCGAAAGTCTCCTATTCTCTTTGTATTGCTTCCTTTATGTGAAATTTCTGGTGTTCCTGCCAGTCCCTCTGCTTTTCCATTAAAAAATGACCACACTAAGCAGGAGAATATACCATGGTCAGTTTTCTAGCTTTGCTGGAAACTCAGAGTGCTCTTCTCCAATGTTCAGACTTGTCCTGACACGTCCCCACTGCACAGCCATTCACTGGGAAGCTCAGTGTGGCGCTGCTTCTCCTTCCCCAGCTGTTACGCAGCTGAGAACAGAGGGATTGTGATCACTTATAAAAAAAAAGGGAAAAATAGTATTTATAATGTTTTTGTTTTTATATCTATACAAAAATATTTTGCCTTTCATTTCTATTTTAAACTGAATGGGTTGTTTTACAAGGTGATCATCTACAATCACTTTAACCGTTTAATACCAACCAGCCTATAGCACAGTGATTTCTGGAAATTCAAACCTGTCATAATGTGATATTATAGGGACATGGCATGTAGATTAGTAAGCACAGGAATGTACAAAGGTCCGCTCTGTCCTACTGATATCAGGTAGTCATTTTAGGGAGGGAGCAGTTAGGTTGTGTAGCAAGTAATGATTATGTGTGTGTTTTTGAAAGCTGTTGAGTTGACATGTAGACCATAGCAGCAACCAGTAGTGTCCCTGGATTTTTTACACATCTATACATTGAACAAACGCATGTATACGTTTCACAGACGTCACATACACAGATCTTGCACATTCTGTGGATTTACAGTGCCTTGAAAAAGTGTTCACACCCCTTGACATTTTCCACATTTTGTCATGTTACAACTAAAAATGTAAATGTATTTTATTGGGATTTTATGTGATAGACCAACACAGAGTGGCACATAATTGTGATGTGGAAGGAAAATGATAAACAAATAAATATCTGAAAAGTGTGGCGTACATTTGTATTCAGCCCCCTTTACTCTGATACCCCTAAGGGTCGGTTCACACATGGGCAACACGACTTTAACGCGACTTTGTACCGCGACTTCAACACGGCTTCAGCGCGACTTTGGCACGACTTCGGCAAATTACGAGGCGACTTCAAGTCGCCTCCATGACGGGCGACTTCGCTGGCGGCCCCCCCACCGTACCAGGCCGCATGCCCTCAACATGGGGGGTGCTTTGGGGCATGGGGGGCGCAGTGTGCGCCCCCCCCCAAAGCACCTTGTCCCCATGTTGATGAGGACAAGGGCCTCTTCCCGACAACCCTGGCCGTTGGTTTCGGGGTCTGCGGGCGGGGGGCTTATCGGAATCTGGGAGCCCCCTTTAATAAGGGGGCCCCCAGATCCCGGCCCCCCACCCTATGTGAATGAGTATAGGGTACATGGTACCCCTACCCATTCACCTAGGGAAAAAAAGCGTCAATAAAACAAACAGTACACAGGTTTTTAAAATAATTTATTAGGCAGCTCCGGGATCTTCTTCCGACTTCGGGGGTCCTCTTCCGACTTCGGGGGTCTCTCCGCCGTCTCCTCCCGGTGTCCGCATCTTCTGCCGGCTCCTCCGCTATCTTCTGCAGCTCAATTGCTAGCGGTGGTCCGGACTTCTGCCTTCTTCTTTTCTTCCAGAGATGTTGACACGACGCTCTCTCCAGCTGGAATGGTCTCTGAACGCTCCGCAACGGACTTATATAGGCGGTGACCCCGCCCCCTTATGAGGTCACTGTCCCAGGGCATGCTGGGGCTGTGCCATCATAAGGGGGCGTGGTCATCACCCGGTGACCACGCCTCCTAAAACGTCACAGACCCAGCATGCCCAGGGACTGTGACGGCATAAGGGGGCGGGGTCACCGCCTATATAAGTCCCTTGCAGAGCGCACAGAAACCATTCTGGCTGGGGAGAGCGTCGTGTCAACATCTCTGGAAGAGAAGAGGGAAGAAGATGATCCAGAGGTCCGGACCACCGCTGGCAAAAGAGCGCCAGAAGATAGCGGTGGAGCCGGCAGAAGATGCGGACAGCGGGAGAAGACGCCGGAGAGACCCCCGAAGTGGGAAGAAGATCCCGGAGCTGCCTAATAAATTATTTTAAATACCTGTGTACTGTGTTTTTTATTGACGCTTTTTTCCCTAGGTGAATGGGTAGGGGTACCATGTACCCCATACCTATTCACATAGGGTGGGGGGCCGGGATCTGGGGGCCCCCTTATTAAAGGGGGCTCCCAGATTCCGATAAGCCCCCCGCCCGCAGACCCCGACAACCAACGGCCAGGGTTGTCGGGAAGAGGCCCTTGTCCTCATCAACATGGGGACAAGGTGCTTTGGGGTGGGGGGGCGCAGCGCGCCCCCCTCCCCCAAGGCACCAAACCCCCCATGTTGAGGGCATGCGGCCTGGTACGGTTCAGGAGGGGGGGGGGCGCTCGCTCGTCCCCACCCCCATTCCTGTCCGGCCAGGCTGCGTGCTCGGATAAGGGTCTGGTATGGATTGGGGGGGACCCCCCACGCCGTTTCTTCGGCGTAGGGGGTTCTCCTCAAGGTCCATACCAGACCCAAGGGCCTGGTATGCCCCTGGAGGGGGAACCCATGCCGGATTTTTATTTCAAATTTGGCGCGGAGTTCCCCTCAAGATCATCTGAGCACAAGTCGCATGCCGAAGTCGGATCATGCGAGACGGCGATCCGACTTTGATCCGACTTCAATGATAGTCAATAGGCTGAAGTCGGATCAAAGTCGGATCAAAGTAGTACAGGGAGTACGCTCTGAAGTCGGAGCGACTTCAGTAGTGTCTATTAAGACGCTAGCGTTAACTCCCATTGAAACTATTTCTGGAGAGACTTGGGGCGACTTGAGGGCGTACAAGTCGGATCCCAAGTCGCCCCAGTGTGAACCGAGCCTTACTAAAATCTAGTGGAACCAACTGCCTTCAGAAGTCACCTAATTAGTAAATAGAGTCCACCTGTGTGTAATTTAATCTTAGTATAAAACCAGCTGTTCTGTGAAGCCCTTAGAGGTTTGTTTGAGAACCTTAGTGAACAAACAGCTTCATGAAGGCCAAGGAACACACCAGATAGGTCAGGGATAAAGTTGTGGAGAAGTTTAAAACAGGGTTAGGTTATAAAAAAATATTCTAAGCTTTGAACATCTCACAGAGCACTGTTCAATCCATCATCCAAAAATGGAAAGAGTACAGCTCAGGTGGGAGAATCTATCCAAAGGACAACTATTAGTTGTGCACTCCACAAATCTGGCCTTTATAGAAGAGTGACAAGAAGAAAGCCATTGTTGAAAGAAAGCCATAAGAAGTCCCGTTTGCAGTTTGCGAGAATCCATGTGGGGGACACAGCAAATATGTGGAAGAAGGTGATCTGGTCAGATGAGATCAAAATTAACTTTTTGGCCTAAAAGCAAAACGCTATGTGTGGTGGAAAACTATCACTGCACATCACTCTGAACACACCATCCCCACCGTGAAACATGGTGGTGGCAGCATCGTGTTGTGGGGATGCTTTTCTTCAGCAGAGACAGTGAAGCTGGTCAGAGGTGATGGATGGAGCCAAATACAGGGCAATCTTAGAAGAAAACATGTTATAGTTTGCAGAAAACTTGAGACTGAGGTGGAGGTTCACCTTCCAGCAGGACAACCATCCTAAACATACAGCCAGAGCTACAATGGAATGGTTTACATCAAAGCATATTCATGTGTTAGAATGGCCCAGTCAAAGTCCAGACCTAAATCCAATTGAGAATCTGTAGCAAAACTTGAAAAAGTCTATCCAATCCAAGCTATTTTGCAAAGAAGAATGGGCAGAAATGTCACTCTCTAGATGTGCAAAGCTGGTAGAGACATCCCCAAAAAGACTTACAGCTGTAATTGCAGTGAAAGGAGGTTCTACAAAGTATTGACTCAGGGGGGCTGAATACAAATGTACCCCACACTTTTCAGATATTTATTTGTAAAAAATTTGGAAAACCATTTATCATTTTCCTTCCACTTCACAATTATGTGCCACTTTGTGTTGGTCTATCACAGAAAATCCCAATAAAATACATTTACGTTTTTGGTTGTAACGACAAAATGTGGACAAGTTTGAGGGGTATGAATACATTTTTAAGGCACTGTATGTAGGGTACATGCCTGTGAATGAACCCCAAACACACACACACACTCTCTCTACTTGAAGTACAATACGGTGCTGGTGGCCATGCTTTTGTTTGTGATCTGCGGGCAATTTGTCGGTTATCTGTAGGCTCAAGATGGTGTAATTCAGACCAGACTGCGTTCTGTGCGCTCAATATGCAAAGGCTCTCCTGTGTTGTAAAAAAATCCGAGAACACTTCTGCCTCCGGGTGGATGGCTTTACTGTAGAGTGTTTCTGCTTTAATGTAGATCAGCATAATGTACTCAGTATAATGTGTTCCATGTACTGCACACGATCACAAGATAGCCCACACATGTTAGGTTTTATTTTTAAAGCCATCCTGTTAGTAATTTTTAAAGCTGGTCTTTATCATCCAGAGGATAGTATAACATATTTTTAATGAGCCAGTATTATGGGTATTGATAAAGTAGTTAATGTCACATTCACCAAGTATTCACTGGTAGGGAATTACTCCATGCATTTGAAACATATTCACCAAGAAGCTACACCTGCAGTGAACCGTTGGTGATTGCCACATGCACTACTTTATAAATATGCTGCTTAATGCCGATTCACACAGGGGCAACACGACTTCAGCGCGACTTTGCAAGGCGACTTCAACTCGAGTCAATGCGACTTCAGTGCGAATTTAAGCAACTTACAACGCGACTTTAAGTCGCCTCCGGGAAAGGCGACTTTATCTGTGGCCAATCACAGAATAATCAGCTCCCTGGGAGGGAGGGGTTTGCCTGGGTAAACTAATTTCTTTTCCTGTAAAGTCGCTTCAATATAGATGGAGATCCGACTTGGAGGCGACTTCCATTGAATTCTATGGGTACAGGTCGCCTTGAAGTCGCATTGAAGTAGTACAGGAACCTTTTCTGATGTCGGAGCGACTTCAGTAGTGTACATTAAGAGGGCTCTCATTGACTATAATGCAATTCCCAATGTCAAGCGACTTGGGGCGATTTGAGGGCTGACAAGTCGGATCTCATATCGTTGTAGTGTTAACCGAACCTTAGTGTTATTATTGCCGGGTTTACCTTAACTACTTGACCTCAGGCAGGTTTTACCCCCTTCATGACCAGGGCATTTTTTTTGCTATTTGTCTCTGCGCCACTTTAACTGGCAATTGTGCGGTCATGCAACACTGTGCACAAATTAACATTTTTGCATTTTTGTTTCACACAAATAGAGCTTTCTTTTTTGTGGTATTTGATCATTTTTTTGTTTTTTATTTTTTTTTTGCGATATAAACAATAAAAGACAGAAAATTTTCTGCTATAAGTATTATCTTCTGCTATAAAACATATCCAATTAAAAAAAAAAAAATCTTCATAAATTTAGGCCAAAATGTGTTCTGCTACATGTCTTTGGTAAAAAAAAAAAAAAATCACGAAAAGTGTATATTATTTAGTTTGCGTGAAAGTCTTGTATAGATTCTGGAATCTTTATTTATTTATTTTATACTAGTAATGGCGATGATCAGCAACTTATAGTGGGACTGTGATATTGTGGCGGGCAATCTGACACTAGCTGACGCTGGCTGGGAGGTATACTGACACTGACATCAATAGTGATACTAATAAAGTGATCAGTGCTAATGCTATACACTGTCACTGTGCTAATGACACTGGCTTGGGAAGGGGTTAACTTCTAGAGGCGATCAAGGGGTTAAATGTGTGCCTAACAATGTTTATTGTGTGTGTTATTTGCTGCTTTTACTAAGATCGCCTGTCAGTATTCGGAGCTCTGTATTGTTTACAGCACAGAATTCCCTTCCCTGAATGACTACTGGCATGCAATCATTGGCCCGCACCCGCTGATTGGCTTGTGCCGTAACAAATCACAGCACAGCCGGGAAGGCAGGCGCGCGCCCCTTACCCAAAAGTACTGATCATGAATCGGACATATGATCCAGTGCATAGCGGCCGCCCTAGAGTAGTATATCTGCATGGGGTGATCGGCAACTGGTTAAAGAAATGTTTTGCTGTAAATTTTACACTAACAAATGCTCGCTCTTGTGTAGATTATGTAGATTTGTAGATGAACCACTAGAGGGAGCTCTTTATTTAACTTATCCACATTCAACCTACCTGCATGACAACTGCAGAAATATCAGCCACACTGGCAGTGCATTGCTTTCAATGAGTTGGCCAATCAATAGACTTGTGCTGTATTTAGGTGTACTTACTATAATAGTAGTTTGTGTATTTATTGCCAATCCATGCCATGCCTGAGCAGGTGTAAATCGTTGGAAAAATGCCAATTTTCCATGATGCAGTGGGAGCTTCCCTTGTTGTGATCTTGTAAGGTCATCAGTATCTTAGAGCTATGTGGCCAGACAAAGACTCTGACATTATTTGCACACAGGGAAGGAATAGTACAATTGCTCAGAATTGAGGTTTGGTAATTACTAGCACTGGGTACTTCTGCCTTGTAGCACTAGGATCCTTGGTTTGAGTCCTGGTCAGGACACTTTCTTCATGGAGTTTGTATATTTTTCCTGTGCTTATGTGATTGAGCCATGTTTTTACCACCCTCCAACCACTCCTTAAGTTGCAAAGACATTTAACTGAAAATGGTTGCGGCGCCCGAGTATTATGAGCCCTAGCCGGTAAGACCCAAATTAACTTTATATAATTTTTTTTTGAGACATACAGAGTTTTCTTTTTGTGATATTTATATTTTTGCTATACAGTGCCTTGAAAAAGTATTCATCCCCCTTGAAATTTTCCACATTTTGTCATGTTACAACCAAAAATGTAAATGTATTTTATTGGGATTTTATGTGAACACAAAGGGGCACATAATTGTGAAGTGGAAGGAAAATGATAAATGGTTTTCAAATTTTTTTTACAAATAAATATGTGAAAAGTGTGGGGTACATTTGTATTCAGCCCCCCTGAGTCAGTACTTTGTAGAACCAACTTTCACTGCAATTACAGCTGCAAGTCCTTTTGGGGATGTCTCTACCAGCTTTGCATATCTAGAGATTGACATTTTTACCCATTCTTCTTTGCAAAATAGCTCAAGCTCTGTCAGACTGGATGGAGAGCGTCTGAACAGCAATTTTAAAGCCACAGATTCTCAATTAGATTTAGGTCTGGACTTTGACTTGGCCATTCTAACACATGAATATGCTTTGATGTAAACCATTCCATTGTAGCTCTGGCTGTATGTTTAGGGTCATTGTCCTGCTGGAAGGTGAACCGCTGCCCCAGTCTCAAGTCTTTTGCAGATTCTAACAGGTTTTCTTCTAAGATTTTCCTGTATTTGGCTCCATCCATCTTCCCATCAACTCTGATCAGCTGCCTGGTTTAACTGTATAAAGGGGAAAAAGACTAAAAAATAGGATACCACTTTTTGAAGACCGAGTACAAGTACCAATACTTTTTTTTCAAGTACTCGCTGATACCGATTGTCTATACTTTTTTTTTTTTTTAATGTCATGTGACAGTAGCATTGATGGGCATTGATAGGTGGCACTGATGAGGTGTGGACTGTGTCAGTAGTCTTTTTTATTTATTTATTTATTTTAAATTTTATTTTTTTACTTTTGAATATTTTATTTATTACAATTTTTTTTTTCTTTAAATCAACCCTGTTGGGGGGGGGGGGGGGGGGGGCTTTGGTGAGATATCAGGGGTCTAAACAGACCCCTGACATCTCCCCTTTGAGACAGAGAAAGGGATTAAGGACACAGATTCCCCAGTCCCCTTCTCTGCAGCATTAGCTGCACTAAAGTTGAATAGAGAGGAGACAGAGGATCCTCTCCATTCATAAACTGAAGCATCGTAAACACAGTTTACTCTGCTCAGTTATGAATGGACAGTCAGTGATTACTGACTCTATGCTTTCAGAAAAGGAAGGAGCCAGTAAATTTCATATTTACTGGCTCCTTCCTCCGCTCTCCATCCTGACAGATCTGGGGTGGGGGGGCGGAGGAGGACACGGAGGGGAAGCAGAGGAGGACACAGAGGGGGAGCGGATGAGGAGCAGCGAAGGACATGGAGGGGGAGTGGATGGGGAGCAGAGAAGGACTTGGAGGGGGAGCAGAGGAGGACACGGAGGGGAGCGGAGGGGGAGCAGAGAAGGACATGGAGGGGGAGCGGAGGAGGACACGGAGGGGGAGCGGATGAGGAGCAGAGGAGGACACGGAGGGGGAGCGGATGGGGAGCAGAGGAGGACACAGAGGGGGAGCAAATAGGGAGCAGAGAAGGACATGGAGGGGGAGCAGATGGGGAGAAGAGAAGGACGCGGAAGGGGAGCGCAGGAGGACACGGAGGGGGAGCGGATGGGGAGTAGAGAAGGACATGGAGGGGGAGCAGAGGAGGACCCTGAGGGAGAGCGGATGGGGAGCAGAGAGGGACATGGAGGGGGAGCAGAGGGGGAGCGGATGGGGAACAGAGAAGGACATGGAGGAGGAGCAGAGGGGGGAGTGGAGGAGGACACAGAGGGGGTGCAAATGGGGAGCAGAGAAGGACATGGAGGTGGAGCAGAGGGGGAGCGGAGGAGGACATGGAGGGGGAGCAGAGAAGGACACGGAGGAGGACATGGAGGGGGAGTGGAGAAGGACATAGAGAGGTAGCGGATGGGGAGCAGAGATGGACACTGGGGGGGAGAGCAGGAGGACCAGAGAGGGAGCGGGGGAGGACATGGAGAGGGACCACACAGGGGACAGTCAGGGACGATCGGTGCAGAGGCAGTTACAAGCACCGATCGCCCTGTATAGATTTCAGTAAAGCAGCTGAAAGCTGTGGAAGGGAGAGGAGGAGAAGCGGCTGTCAGCTGCTTTATTGAAATCTGTACTGGGAGAGTGGTGCTTGTACACCTGATTCCATATAAATTCATATTTATTGACTTCATTATTCGTGGACTGAGATTTAGATTTAGGCAATTTGGACATAAGTAACAGCAACTTATTTTAACGCCTAACTACAGGCAATACAGAAAAAAATGTACATTATGCCAAAGGATTTGTGTTACTGTCCATCCAGTTCTAATGCCGCGTACACATGAGTGGACTTTACGGCAGACTTTGCCCGGCGAACGGGATTTCGTTGGACAATTCAATCATGTGTGGGCTCCAGCGGACTTTGTTTTCTCAAAAGTTTGACGGACTTAGATTTGAAACATGTTTCAAATCTATCCGACGGACTCGAGTCCGGTCGAAAAGTCCGCTCGCCTGTATGCTAGTTCGACGGACAAAAAGCCACGCTAGGGCAGCTATTGGCTACTGGCTATGAACTTCCTTATTTCATCACGTACGAATTCAACGGACTTTGGTTGATCGTGTGTAGGCAAGTCCGTTCATTCAGAAAGTCCGTCAAAAAGTCCACCGGGCAAAGTCTGCCGTAAAGTCCGCTCGTGTGTACGCGGCATAAGAATTACACAGCTCTTTTTTTTATCTTTACAGTTAAGTAACATTGACAATTTTAGTCCCTCCCCCAGCCTGTGACTGGACAGTAAATGAGAAGCAGAAGACTCTGGAGCTCATCTGTTTGCTGTTATGTCTTATCCTCCTATTAGCATGTCCCTTTTCAGCACATGAATTGATTGGCTGCTCGTACTTCTTGTCCTTCTACAAGTCTGAGTTCTGACGTACAGAGGCTGAAAGAAACCGATACCGAGTCACATTCAGGTGCTTCATCTGCTTGCATTAACTAAACAAATAAATGTAATGATGTTTTAGTGAATAAAGAAAGTTATTAACCCCTTTGCGCTGAAGGGTAAAACAAATGCCTAAGCCCAAATTTGCAACATTGACATGTGTTAGTAAAACCGTACATATCATCACAACTACTGTGTGCATCCAGGTGAATTATAGCTTGTTTTTTTCAAAACAAATTGGGCTTTTATTTGGTGGTAAATAATAATGGACTTCTGATTTTGTTTTTTTAGCATCAAAGAAAAATTGGCCCAAAATAGTAAAAAATGTAGCTGTATATTATTTGCTACTACCATAACCTACCAATAAAGAACAACCCAAAAAAAATTCTCCTGCTCCTAACAATCGCAGCGATACCACATGTGGCAAAATGTGTGTAAATGTGTATGTTATTTTTAACCATAGTACAACCCAGAAACAATAGTGCACATTTTTTCTTTTTCTCTTCTTTTCTTTTTTTTTTTATCCTACTAAAACACACTGACCCTAACTGACATTGATACCAATTAAAAAAAAAATCTGTCCAAAAAATATTGAAACTGATCTTGACCCAAATACTAACCCTGGCACTGACCTAGATCAAACCCTGATCTAGGTATTTTTATTTATTTATTTATACTTATTATTTATTTATTTTCTACACACACTTTATTTTTTTCTGCAAGGACAGAGAAAGATACAGTGTATCTTTTTCATCCATACACAGAGACAGAAAACACTAGGGCGGGCTTCACAGTGACTAATCACTGTGATAGCCAATCATTAACTATCACATCTTTCCCAAAAAGACTCATGGCTGTATTAGATCAAAAGGGTGCTTCTACTAAATACTGAGCAAAGGGTCTGAATACTTAGGACCATGTGATATTTCAGTTTTTCTTTTTTAATAAATCTGCAAAAATGTCAACAATTCTGTGTTTTTCTGTCAATATGGGGTGCTGTGTGTACATTAATGAGGAAAAAAATGAACTTAAATTATTTAGCAAATGGCTGCAATATAACAAAGAGAGAAAAATTTAAAGGGGGTCTGAATACTTTCCGTCCCCACTGTATATCTGCCTGGAATTCAGCTTTAATGAACTGCAAATTTATTGTTGACACCTATGGCATTTGAAACCGCTGAAAGCTGACCTCCTTCCTATTCTCTGAATGATGTCATGACATTTGGAGCATTTATGCCCCTTTTTTTACTTATATTTTTATAGCCGTGAACCGTGACATACTTTATTCTTCCAAAATTCTGCAGCAAACTATGACAATGTTTGCCTTTCCATTGCCTAGCCACACAATTAAGGTTGTGTCAAAAAGGCATTGTAGTTTCAGGAAGCACATTTAACATGGGACTTGGGATAATTATATACGCTTAATATAATTGACTCACTTTCGTCTACTAAATTTCCTTTTTGGCATGTCTAAGCATGCCTTTAGTATCAATTATCACGTGTTACATTTCCGAAAGTTCATACTCTGCCCTCGTATTCTGTTATTTGTCCCAGGTCTTGCTGCTCTAGATGATTTTGATAGTGAATTAGGCAAGCAGGAAACCTCGATTTCCCTATGCTTCCACTCGATAAATGTTTGCATTTTATTTTATGGACTGTATAAATACAAAACTTAATCTTTTATTTCACTCCCATTTTTTTTTTTTTTTTACCAGAATACAGAATAATACACAAATGACCTTTAAAAAAAAACAAAAACATTTTTAGTATGCATGGTAGCAGAGTTGTTTAATTCTGGAAAATTTTCTGTTTTTATTGTCTAGCTTTATTGGTTATTCTGCAATAATTTTTATGGTTCTCAAAAAGGCTTTACAATTCTCAAACTACACACGTGCCTCCCAATATATTGTAAAATGTGCTGTCTGAGTCTTTGAAGTAACGTAAGGGGGTCTAATAGTGAATGAATGAAGTTTGCAAGCTTCTCAGTTCTTGGTTCTATTTAACTCTTTCCCTGCCAGCACAGTTGATTTAAAGCTTAATTAAGCTTTTAGTTTAAACTGACTGACTAATTACATTTCAGGTGCATCAAGTCAAAAGGTTTGCAAAGTCTAAGGGCTAGTTCAAACCACATGCAGTGCAGTTGTTCTGCCTCCAGCAGGATATCTATGAAGTTGTTTGCCTGCAATATCAGATTTGACCACAAGATGGAGCTGGTGTTAAATTTACAGTTTTGCAGAAACTAGAAACTGTTCTGCTTTAACAAAAGTTCCCATCATTTTTGAGTCTAAGGAAAAGAAACAGGTGCATTCTGGGAGCTCAGTCTCCATCTTAGAGACTGAAAGAAGAAACCAGAGCACATGTTGGCCTAAGACTTGCATCCCCTAAATGCAGCATCGCTGGTGGGAATTACTTATCGCCATCTGCAGCCTTGCTTATCCATTGTATTTTCTGTATATTTCCTATACTGATTATAAGTATCTATTTGTTTTTTCTTAATAGTTTCACCCACCCTGTTTTGTGAATAAAGCTTCAAAATTACATCCAGTCTGGCTTATTGCAGAATAGGAGGGTTTAGCTGCATGTCGAGTAACACACAGGGAAACGTGTAGCGAGGACAGAACAGCAGTGCTTTTTTTTCTGCATCAAAAACACATGGACAGTAGGTTATATGGGTTCCAATGGCATAGTTCACACCAGTGCAATGTGTTCCAGTACTTTTCAGTTCCAGAAAAAAAGTACAACATGCTGCTTTTTTTCCTGCACAGAACTGTACTGGAACGCAGTAAAAAGCAACAAAAAAGCACCAGACCCCAGTACAGTGAAGAAAAAAATGCACTCAAAAGCGCGTTAAAAAAGCGCATCAAGAAAGCATCCGGAAAAGATCTAGAGGACTTTTTGTGGTGTGAACTGACCCTTACAGTTTGTTTTCTTTAGAAAGCAGCCACAGCCTGAGTAGAAAAGTCTCTCCTCTGCCAATATGCTGCAGAGAAGGTAACTTGCTACCTATGGAAGTTTACAGGCTTTTCCTATATATTTTTTTTTGTTTAGATAAAATTGTGACTGGTTGGAATGCCCTTTCTTTTTTTGTCTTGCTCTCTATTTCTAGTTTGAGGGCAGATTTCCCATCACTCCTTATCCTTGAGACAGAACAGAAAGTAAATAGAAATCTCTCAAATGAAAGAGGAAGTTGGGAAAACTTGCACGTGGGGGATACCTCTTGCCGTGCATGCGCTCATTAATGCCTGGGACCAGGCGGGACTGCGGTCACATGAGAGTCTTAACATTAATGCATTTCCCCAACTTAGAGATGAACTATGTCACTGGATGCAGTAATAAAAGTACCTTTGTAGTAGCTTTGCTTCATACCCCACATGTGCTTTAGTGACCCTAGTTCTTTCATATGCCAAAAACCATCATGCACCCCTTGGAATAACTTCAGACCAGGCTTAGAACAGTTGATGCAATTTTTACTCTAAAGTCTGAGCAGTACAGTTCAGCGTGAACAATACAATAAAGTATCCCCTAACTAATTTCTGTTTGGCTGCCCAGGCTTATCCTTCAAAAAGTAGTAGTACATTTTTAGGTGTTCTCCAAGTCCTGGCTGATCTCCAGATTACTGGTGCCGCCGCCGCTGGACTCAAAGACGTAGCAGTCCTCCTCCACAGCGATCACAGCATGTACGGCTAAAGGCCCGAGCACACGATCAGAAAGTTGTACGAAAAATACTGCTTTCAAAGCAATCGTATGATAATCGGATTGTTAGTACACAGAGAGCCGATCAGGACAGATTGTGTAAAATTATCCTTTAATCAGTACAGTTTTCATCTGAAAATGCAATACATTACATCACTTTCAAATTTTTATTCTGTCGTAAGAGAATTTTCGTAACTTTAGTAATCTCTTGATTCTCGACATGAGACTAGCATGCAAAAAAACAAAAAATGGAAGATCATTCTTCTGATAATCTCATCAGGCTTAAAGGGATTGTAAAGCTTTGTTTTTTTTGTTTTTTTTTAAATAACAAACATGTCATACTTACCTCCACTGTGCAGTTCGTTTTGCACAGAGTGGCCCCGATCCTCCCCCTTTTGGGGTCCCTCAGCGGACCTCCTGGCTCCTCCCCGCATCCAGTGTCCACGTCGGAGAAGCGCTCTCCTTGGTGGACACCCGTGTGGGCGTGCTCCCAAGTCCTGCATCTGTGTCCCTTCACAGAATGCAGGACTCGGGGCCCCCCCCCCCCCCCCCCCCCCGGCGCCGCGTCATTGGATTTTATTGACAGCAGCTGGAGCTAATGGCTGCGCTGCTATCAATCTATCCAATCAGGACACGAGATACCAGCTAGAGCTGGTATGCTCGTTCCCGGCCCCAACCCCTTCAAGAGTGGCCCTGGATCTCAGTCTTCTGCCTTTTTATATCACAGGCAGGCAGGCTGAATCCAAAAGGCATGGGAACAGCAGCAGACAAATGATTTCTTTCCCCCCAGCTTGGGCCAGCCGCTAACTGAACAATTCTGTAGACAACCTGTCTACACACCCTTATAGATCTTTTTTGAAACCGCTCACAGAAAGAACAATATATGTAGTCCTTATTCTGATTTGAAAAAATGCTGTGCTAGGAATGAGATTTTGGGCCCATTCACACCAGAAACTGTGCTTACTGCACGTTTTCGCATGTGCATTGGTGTGCATTTTTTTTTTTTACATGCATTTGCATTTTCATATGCTTGCATTTTTTTTTAAGGTCACTTCCATCTCCTTTCTTTGGACTTTTACATGTGTGTGCTAATAGGTTTTTCATCAAAAAGATAAAGGTTTGACATTGGTAGAGGTACAGATGGAAGAAGAAAAACATGAATTCCACTTTTAATTCCATAGGGTCTCTGCTTAATCTCTAGTTATTTTTGAAGTCTGTGCTATGTGCTTTATTGATACACGTGTAACATTTTTTACATAACGTTGGAGTACAATCCATAGGTATAACCATAAAACTGGATTTTATCCATTGGCAAAATTCCCGCTCCCTATTCACTAAGCCCCACCTCCATTTTGCTAGTTATGTGCTGATTGGTGCAGAAAGCTACACTGCCACTTCACCCATAGGCAGAGTGTCTCAATAAAGGGCTGTTACAAATATTCATATATGAGCCAAATAGTATTAATTTGCTCTTCCTCTTTTTTCTCTGCAGGCTTTTGTAATGTACATCATTTCATATGTGTAAACCAGACAATAATGCTACCTCTAATATCACATTCTGTTTTATTTCTTAAATTATGTAACAATGTTGGTGAAAAAAACAGTAAAGCCTGTACCCTGGGGAAGTAATCGTATAATATATAGTATATTTGCTGTTGGCAGTATAAATTCAGTTTTGTTAAAAGAATAAGAAGGCTAAAACGTCTCAAAGGCCAGCTAGATAAAGTGAAAGCTTTTCCACCTGGTGATCCTGCCAGTAACACTTTTCCTATCTTAGACTCAAAGAGGTATTTGGGACTTTTTGGGTGCTTTGCATCACACAGACACTAAATATCGTTTAAAAATTCCATAATTTATTTTAAAAATGATTAAAAACTATTTGTTTTGTGCATATCAACAAAAATACAAATGGAGTGCATATATATATATATATATATATATATATATATGGAGAATCATATCATACAGTTCCCACTTGACATGGTTGGCAAAATCCTGACCTGTTTCGCCCTTTGGGCTTCTTCAGGGGTATTTTTATCCACTGCAAATCAGGCCATTCTATAAAAAAAAAAACCTATAAAATAAGTATTCATAACATATCCTGAATATACATTTTTTTTCGTTGTTATGGATACTTATGTTATATATTTTTTTTTATTGAATGACATGATTTGCAATAAATGACATGATTGAATGACATGATTTGCAATAAACAAACATAATCCCTGAATCCCATGTCAAGTGGGAACTGTATCATATGATTCTCCAAGTGTGTGTGTCTATATATATATATATATATATATATATATATATATATATATATATGCATTCCTTTTGTGTTTTTGTTGATATGCACAAAATAATAGTTTTTATCATATTTAAAATAAATTACAGATTTTTTAAAGCTATTTAGTGTCTGTGTGATGCAAAGCATCCAAAAAGTCCCAAACACCTCTTTGACCCCGATTTATAAAATACGGGATGTGGTGCAATAAGTAATTGGCAGCTCACCCACACCTACCTCTTTATCACTTCCTATCTTAGGTTAGCTACCCTCACTCTTCCATTGTATCTATAAAGGAGCAGTGTAGCTTCCCTTGGACAGCATCGTTGTCAACCATGTCACTTTTGCAAATTATACATCTTTGCACTGAGAGTGGTGTCTCCTTCCTGTGTGCAGCATGCTGATTGGACAATAAACAAGCAACAGCACACTGATAAATCAATAGCTCTGCTGTCTCTACCTGTCAGCATGTTTACTGGCAGCACATGTGCATGCACCAGAGCCTGATTAGCTCATAGTCTTATCCCTCCATCCACCAGTCTGCGGGATGACAGGAAGCTGATATCAAGACAAATTCAGATACTCATGCTAGCGGTCCAGCTTGGACAAATAATTGAAATTAGCAGTCCCGGCACCTGTAAAAGAATAAATATCAGCTCCGCCTGCAATACTCACCTGTCTGGTGCTGCCCTCCACTGACTCATCACTCTTAGATCTAGTGCCGATCCTGTTCCATGTTCAATGTCAGCCGGCATCAAGAACTCTTGCCCTGGGGTGCCAAGCCATGAGTTAGGCTTTAAAATACATTTATCTTTAGCAGTAAATGGTGCTTTTTGTTTCTACCTGGAGTTCCACTTTTATAGAAGAATTTCTTGGAAGCTTGTTGGAGTAGGAGGCATGCTAATGCATCCATCTGATAATCCTATTTACCATTTATATTACATTTCTAGAGAATGATAGAAGAAAGGACAGGAATCGGCATAACATTGGCTTTGTCACATCACTTTCATCCCAATCCTACCTACCATCCTGTCATTTCATGGTTTTATGGGACCTATGATTGATACTGTAGGAAGACTATCTACAGAAGGAAGAGAATGAGGAGCCTTTTAAAATTAAAACATACTGTATATCCTAATGGTATGACTTGTAAGGGCCTTATTAAAAGCTCCCAAGTAAGGGCACCTTAGATAACTTCACATGGTCAATATGATATATGTACCCTGATTTCAGTATCACTTTATTTAGTTAATATGCTATGTGTGGAAACATACTGACCAACCTCTTGGAAAAAGGCTTCAGATTCTGGGAAATCTCTTTCCTATTTATAAAATAAATATTAGTTAGGGTTTTTTTTTTCTTAATTTGTCTTTGCAGGTCTAGATTTTAAGAGAGCACGTTTAATTTTAAACTGTTTGAAGACCAATTTAGAAGCCAAGGAAGGAAACACAAAATTGATTTAATGTGCCTCCTTCCCTTACACATATAGCAAGGTTTAATATTTTGTTTAGTATGGTGTAAAATGTTGAGGAATGCTTTATATTTTTAGGGTAGACTGGGTAGATTACATTTTTTGTTTATTTTTGCAGTTTTTATCAAACTAACCTCTAAATTTTGTATTTTGCTCAAATTGAAAAAACACTCATCGTTGTCTCCCGACATTCGGCCCGCGTGTATGGGACTTTACACAAGATTATATACTGAATGAGTTTATACAGATAAGAGTGTGTGCATGTCTCTAAGTACTGTATGTGTGTATGGATAATACATGACAAATGATTCCCAGAATATGGTTTGTCTTAAAGGCTAAGTTCACCTTTAAGAAAAAAAAGGAATAAATGCATACATTTTGCTGGCAAAAAAAATCTGCATTTATTATTTGTTTTCCACAGGAACCTGCAAAGCATTTCAACTGTGATCACTGGATCATGGGTACAATGTCAGGCTCCAACAAACTCTTCCTCCAACTTCCTGCACATACTTCTTTATGAGAGAACTGGAGGAAGTGTCAATGGACTGCGAGTGTGCTGATTACCGCACTTCCATTGATACCCAGAAGTCTGTCTGCTGTGGTGGCAGATGGGACTTGTAATTTATTTATTCACAGATTTCAGTGAATGAATATCGTGGCTGTGTGCGTGGAGCTAAACCCTAATCATGGGTGTAACGTGTTGCTAAAGGTGGCGTTAGCCTCTAAGTATATTCTCTACTTTTGTAGTGAAATCTGAGCAAACCCTGCTGCATTTTTGTTGTGTTCCCGTTCACACAGCATACCCAAAACCTTCTCTCGACTATTTAAATATTAGAAATGAGAGGAAACTAAATTTTTCCCCACTGACAAAAAAGGACACACTAATGCCACGTACACACGGTCGGACTTTTCGGCTACGAAAGTCCGACAGCCTGTCCGACAGACTTTCGATGGACTTTTGGCAGACTTGCGGCGGAATTTCTAACGAATGGACTTAACTACATACGATCACACAAAAGTCCGACGGATTTGTATGTAATGACATACACCGGACTAAAATAAGGAAGTTGATAGCCAGTAGCCAATTCCTGCCCCTAGCGTCGGTTTTTGTCCGTCGGACTAGCATACAGACGAGCGGATTTCTGGGTCCGGCGGAGTTACAACGTAAAGATTTGAAGCAAGTTCTAAATCTAAAGTCAGTCAGATTTGAGACAGGAAAAGTCAGCTAAAGGTCCGGTGGAGCCGGATTTGGTACGTCAGCGTCCGTCGGACCAGTCCGGTCGAAAAGTCCGACCGTGTGTACGCGGCATGAGTTTCCCCTCAGTAACATACCATGCCCAGCCCAGCTTCTCTTTGTTAGGACAGAAAGCATTCAAATCTAGTTTACAACCAATGACATTTGCCAGCATAGTACAGACAGGGTTAATTATGGTAAACATTAACTTTCCTACTCTCTCTGTGTAGCAGAACCAGTGTTGCCTAGCAGAGGAAAACTTCAGTTTTGGAGTTAGAAAAGTTTTTGGAGTTAGAAAAGGTCAAGTAAAATGAAGGTAGCGATTTGTATTAATTTCTAAGTTATCCTATGTGAACATATAATAACTGATGTTATCCCAATTCAGCTAGAAAAGTGAAAATACACCTTAGGAGACAGCACGTCACACAGTGCCTGCTTTGAGGCTGCTTTTGGATGATTGAAACTTTCAATCTGGCCATACGATTAGGGGTAAAGAACAGGTTTTTTCAACAGCCTATAAAATGAAAGAAGAAACCATGGGAAAAGCCTAATGCTTTTCCTGCTGAAAAAAATGATACAATATTTTCATATTTACTTGACCAAAAACAAAAAAAAAACATTTTTCTTCCCTGATCATAAGTAATGAAAATACAAAATGACTACACGTTCTTTTAAAGCCGTTGCTATTGCATTATACTGTAGTTATGGAGTTATGATGCTTTTAGCAGACTTCTGCTTGTATTTGTGCATTCTTACATTCCAATTTCCTTGATGATGAAAATGATTAGGAGTCCATTACCTGGAAGCAGTATTCAGAACATTCTGGAAGGCTCAGTGGCTCTTTGGACCAGGGCTTCAGTCACTGTCTGTATAAAGCTGGGATTTATATCTTCGCAAGAATAGAAATCTTGTTTTTAGAGATTATTATTACTGGCGCATATGTGGAATGGGAATAGAATGGTTTCACGTCCAAACTATAAAACATTTTTGTGTTGTGTATGCATTCACTCACACGTATTTGAGTTTTTTTTTTTTTTTTAGCTTTTCCACACAAACATTAACAGTCTCTCGGCACAGTAGTCACGAGACTTTCTGAAAAGCTTGTGTTTGTGTTAAATGATGTGTTGGCATGTAAAAAGCATATATACATGTAACAATTTACTCTATAAATGTCTTAACTCCATGTGCCTAGGTGTGAATGGAGTACAAGCTGTATTTGTGTGCAAGGTATTGGAGAACAGCTCATAGGTTTTGACTGTAGCTCATTTGGTAGGACTTTTCTTCGTATAAAGTTATGTGGAAGTGCCCTGTATATACCAATCTATTTCTCAGTGGACACCATCCCTAAAATACAATAGAAGTAAAGAAACACTTGGCTACCCAAAGAGAGAAAAGCAAGGGTGAATATTTGGGACTTTATATGTGCCACCGGGGAATCACACATAAGAAATAAAATCTAAATTTTTTTATTTTCTATATATTTAAATTTAACATATAAAACCGAATTTCTCATAAAAATAATGTTCTTCATTATCAAGTTAAATATGTGGTATCTGGCATTTGGAAACAATGCATTGCGCAAAGAACTTGCTTCATCGTGATCCACTCCTGCAAATTGTACAATATCTCAATACTTTTCCTCCTTTAAAACCAACTCCCATTGTCTTTTCTTCCTCCTCTGATATCACTCTTTATAGTGCGATGTATAGACCTCCTTTAACAAACTTACTACATAAAAGGGAAGTCCGGGGTTGGGTTTTTATTCTCATTACCTAGGTGGATGCAGCATCAGACCCCCACCGGTTCTAACACTGAGAACCAAGCATCAGCAATACCACTGATCGCACGGTTCTCACAGCTCCCTGTGCAGAGTGCTGGCGACTGTCAGGAGCGGCCGGCTCAGGCTCTCAGTGACTCGTTGAGAGGCTAAGCTGGGTGCCCATCCAGGCATATGGGCAGATCCTGCCTGCATTGTAGCAATCTTGCCCGAGCTTGGACTGGCTCTGTGATGTCAGTGGGCTTCAGCCCACTGTCTGCTGAAAATGGGTCACAGAGTACAGAACGAACTGCAATCCTGTGATCCACAGGAGAAGTGCAACCAAACGAGCATTGGCCGTACTTCTCCTTTAGAAAGTAGTTGTGAAAAAAAATAACTTGTGGGTTTAACCAATTGTTTTTTGTGTAAGGATGTGACCTTTGCCTATTAAATCTTTCAGATAGAAATGTGCTCAGAAAATTGGGAGGTATGGAGGGGGACATAAAACCCATTTCTAAAACCAAATGTAGTGTGTTAAACACAGTGTTCTAGTCACAAGTCAGAATAATGCATTCTTGAATGCTTCAAAATTTTCGTTGTCTACCAAATTCTTTGTATGTTGTACAGCTTCATACGGCTCTCTACAGTGTAAAGCCAGCATGTCTGAGCATTGCTCCTTTCACAGAAATATGGTTACATGTTAATACATAGTATTAGTAGTAAAATACTAATACATTGTTACACACTAGGTAAGTATAAAATAAAAATTTTTGGTTGGTATATGGACATAAAGATTTTGACCGATCTGTAATTTTTTATGCTCTTGGTATTAGGAGTCTTGGCCTTTAGGGGTTTATGCACACGGTTGCATTTAGCTTTAGGATGCATTTTACATGCTACCTATCCTACCTATGGAAGGTCTGTCATCCTGGAAACACCAAATATGCAGAAGTAGGAATTATATAACGTTGCACCAAAAGGCATAGCTGTGAGAAAATCCTGTAAATAAAATTCCTTCTAAACTACAGTGGACTGAAAGTAAAAAATTAGGCTGCTTTCATACTGAGGCGCTTTACAGGCACTATAGCACTAAAAATATCGCCTGCATAGCGCCTGTAAAGAGCCTCTCCTGTCACTCCAGTGTGAAAGCCTGAGTGCTTTAACACTGGAGCAGTGCGCTTGCAGGACGGTCAAAAAAGTCCTGCAAGCCGCATCTTTGAGGTACTGTAGGAGCGGTGTATACACCGCTCCTACAGCGCCCCTGCCCATTGAAATCAAAGGGCAGCGCCGCGGAGGTGGCGGGAAAGCACCACTGCAGCAGCGCTTTGTGGGTACATATAACCCTTTTTCAGACATTAGCAGGGGTTAAAAGCACCCCGCTAGTGGCCATAAAGAGCCACAAAAACGACGGTAAAGCGCCGCTAAAAATAGCGGCGCTTTATCACCGACACCCTCAATGCCCCAGTATGAAAGTAGCCTAAATGACCTGGCTTCTTAAGTTTGCTGCCATTCATTAACAGCTAGATCCCTCAAATATTTACTGGTTTCCTAAATCAGTGTCCTCTGGAGTAGAGCTGCACGATTCTGGATAAAACGAGAATCACTATTTTTTTGTTTAGACTAAAGACCACGATTCTCGTGGCTTAACCATCTTTCACTTTATACAAAAAAATTGGGCTAACTTTACTGTTTAGTTTTTTTTTTTTAATTAATTGAAGTGTATTTTTTTCCCCAAAAATTGCTTTTGAAAGACCGCTGCGCAAATACAGTCTGACATAAACTATTGCAATGACTGCCATTTTATTCTATAGGGTCTCTGCAAAAAAAAAAAAATATATATATATATATATATATATATATATATATATATATATATATAATGTTTGGGAGTTCTAAGTAATTTTCGAGTATAAAATACTGATTTTAACTTATAAGCAACAAATGTTAGAAAAAGGCTTAGTGTTTAAGTGGTTAAACTGACCTCATTTACAGACTAAGGTTCATCCCTTTGATCTAAAAGAACCAGAAGATACATTGTTTCTTTTTATCTCAGCCTGAGCAATGTTGTGATAGACTTAGCAGGCTTTCTAGTTTGTTTTTTTGTTTTGTTTTTTGCCAGCTGTCAGCTGTGAGCAAAGAACAGCTCTGCACTGAATCATGGAAATGCCAGATTAAGATTGTGAGGGGGTTTGAATCGAGATTGCAATTTTTTTTTTTTTTTTAACAATTAATCGTGCATCTCTGCTCTGGATTCTGGCCATTGGCTGTCTTTACTTTATTTTTTACCATGGGTTTCTATAAGTCAGCCACAAGGACTTCTTGTCTGCTCCACAGCAGTCAACCAGTGGCTCTGCCTCTCACCTACTGAAGTGTGGAAGTGGTAATAAAGACAGCAGCCAGCCTGAATCATTTTTTTAATTTGGTTCTAGTGTATGCGAATATAGTTACATGTCCTAACTGCTGTTTTATCACTGTAGTCTTCACATTTTTTTGCATGTGTACACACGAGCGGAATGTCCGACAGAAAAAGTCAGACGGGAGCTTTTCATCGTATATTCCGATTGTGTGTATGCCTCATCTGACTTTTTACGTCGAAAATTCTGACGGACCTAGAAAGAGAACATGTTCTACATTTTTCCGACGGAACCAATTCCTATCGGGAACCAATTCCTATCGGGAACCAATTTCCTAACTGATCACCTGTATGCTGTTCCAACGTACCAAAAATGATGCATGCTCTGAAGCAAGTACGAGATGGAAGCTATTGGCTACTGGCTATTGAACTTCCGTTTTCTAGTCCCATCATACGTGTTGTCGGAAAAACCTTCAGAGTTTATTCCGACGGGAAAACCGGTCATGTGTACAGGGCATTAGACTTTAGGATACTAGAGCAGCTGTACATGACAACTATTCAGTCAAGTGTTGAAAATGAAAGATAGAAGCTGATTGATTGCCATGCACAACTGCTCCAATTTTGATATATTTCCCTGAATATCATTTGAGTAGTTTACCAGTGTGATATCTGTTCTTATATTCTGCTGTAACCATTATATGGGGGGTTCCATTCTATTTTATTTATTTAAAATTATGAGGAATGGGACACACAAAGGTAGGGAGGAACACACTCAATGTAGATATTCAGGAACAGACTTGAAAAATATTGCAGGGAGATTGACTGTGGATGAAAATATCATTTTTAGTACTGGTCTTTTTAACATTATCCTTCAAAATATGCCAAAAACTTCATTATTTATAAAACTCTAACCACAATGTGTTCCTTTCCTTCATGTTTCCTCTGCAGCATGAAGTTTTCTACTAAGCAACAGGTACACTTGGATAACAAAAGATACATAGAACATATACTGTAAGACAAGCTGATGTGTTTTGACATACACAGCCCATGAAATATTTCTCCATTGCATTTGGCTGACAAAATGACCATTTGAGTTCAAGCATTTGAGATTTATGACTGTTGGGCCTTGCAAGACATTTTAATGGGCTGGTTTAAACTTCGTTTATTGCAACTGAGCTGATATTTAAATCAAGTCCCTGATGTTGTGGGAACATTTTTCCACTGAACCGGACTATTCCACCAAGTGAGACTCAATTGATATGTTTGTGGAACATTATCACAGAAGCAGAGATCAGCAACCTGCTTGGTGTGATGGGACTCAAAATGTGCACGTCGTCTCTTTTGATGTATTTTTTTTTTCAGAGAGGGAAGACAGAAAGATTAATGTGTATTTAGTTGTATGTTGTAATGAGATTGTATTTAATCTTGCGGGTGATTGTATTGGGACCTGGTTTAAAATGTGTCCTTCAACATGTAGTTTATAACACCCTGTCAGACGCAGAACAATAGACACAGCTGGACATACCATACATCAGAAAACACATATGGTATTTTTATTAAACAATTGGCGCATTGGGTTTAGGGTTCCAAGAAGTAAATTGGCTGAGCTTGTGTTAACTTTCAGATTTTGAATATATTAGTTATTTTTATTAGAAGGGTTCTAGTGAGCATTCTGCAGACTTCAGAAAAACAGAAAAGTTCCCTTATTAATGAAGGGCAGTGGCTTAAGATGGATATCACTGCAATTGATCACATCCTATCAATGCATTGACCTTCGGTATTTAGTGGCCACACTGTGAATTGGAATGATATTATAAATTGTGCCTCATTTTTGGGACATACATTTCAAAATCCAGTTGTATTCTCTCCCCCCCCCAGCAGGTGTTCTGAACTTTACTAGTAACATTTTTTTTATACTACTTTCAGTAAGACCACTTTTAAACAGGCAGTTTTTAGGCATTATAGTGCTAGAAATAGTCTCTAAAAAGCACCTGAAATCTGCCTCCCATTCTGTGCAAGGAGTGCTTTCACACTGGGGCGGTGCGCTTGCGGGACGTTAGGAAAAGTCCTGCAAGCAAGGTGGCTTGGGAGTGCTATCAATAGCGGCTCCCAAAATGCCCCTGCCCATTGAAAAGCCCTTTGAAAGCACCACGAAACTGGATTTTTTTCCTATTTTTTTTTTTTTTGGTGTTGTCACGTGACCTTAAAAAATCCACCCTGCTAGTGCCCGAAAAGCGCAGCTAAAGCTCCACAAAAACAACCGCCGCTTTAGCGGCGCTGCAGTGTGAAAGGGGTCTTATGCAAGTCTATGTATGTCATTTAAACATGAATTCAAAAAGTGAAGATTTACTATCTTCTAGGGATCATCTAGGGATGCTAACTTTACCTAAACAGTACCCCCAAAAACCTCTTTAGTCTTCCTCCTGAAAAATAGCAGTGCACTTCTGACATGTGACTGTGCCTAGGCACTCCTGTGTTGTGGCTTCATGGCTGTATATTTATTGTAATGCCGCGTACACACAGCCGGACTTCCCTGCAGAAAAAGTCAGATGGGAGCTTTTGGTCGGATATTCCGACCGTGTGTATGCCCCATCGGACTTTTTCTGTCAGCATTTCCAACGGACTCAGATATAGAACATGTTCTTAATCTTTCTGCCGGAAATGCCGACGGAGTTTAGCCCGTCCGCTCGTGTGTACGCGGCATAAGAGAACTAAGGCATTGTGCCAGTGACTGTTACTTTCACAAGATTTGTAGTGAGATTTGGTGATACAACCACTGTGTGCTGCTCACTGTTCTCCATGCTTGAAAAAGAGCTGCACACAAGGATCTGCAGTGCAAAGATTTCCCTGGTTCTTCATTATCCAATCTGTGGAACTTTGCTTCCTCTAACTATCTTGCTACTTCTTGATTATTCCCTCCTCAGTCATCAGATCAGCAGTTAATTAGGTAGGTAAATGAGCTAAACCCTGATCAAACCATGATGGCTGCAATTATGCTGCAAAACAAGGCAGGGTAAAATAGTTATGGGGAGAAGATCAGCTGCACGGAGACTACAGGAAATACTGGTGATTAGACCTTTACCCTTTACCTCAAAGTGGTTGTAAACTCGGACTTGAAATATGAACAAAGCACATCCTTCTATAGTGTGTACTTATTTCAGTCCAGAACATCAAGTGTCATTTCTGTCTGACGACTTGTTCCACTGCTCTCTGCCTGCGTCACATCTGACACATTTTCCTAACACCAAGAGATAAAAAGGTGAGAGAGGAAAGAGCTTCAGCACACTGCTTGTGATTGACAGCCTCAGCTCTGTTGCTGTGTGAAGGGGGGTGTGTCCAATCAGCTCTCACTGAGCTCTCCAGAGTGTAACTTCAGCTCCCCACTCCTGATTTCTGAAAGTCCAGGCAAGCTGTATAAATTCTGTACTTTGAACAGCTGTAGAGAAAAAAAGGACTGCAGATAATCAGGTACAACTTATGTTGGAAAATTTGTTTAATCTCTGTATGTTGCCTAAGGCTGGTGATTTCACTGGGTATATGTAAAGGCTTACAACCACTTTAACCTTTACCCTACCTTTAGCTTCCAAAGCCCCATTTAGGTTGAATATGTATATTCAGGTATGCTGTGGTATTTGGCACCAAGCCATCAGTCTTTTTACACAGTGGGGAAGACTAACACCTTAGGTTCCACATATTTACACTCTGAGTGAGGAACTCGTCACTACAAGTTGTGTGGAGGGTTCTGAACCTAGTCCCCTACACGAGTACAGCCATGCCCTGGTCTTTGGAATATATACTTGGTGAGAGGTGCCATTTGGATATCCCCTTCATTGGATAAAAGCCCTGGCTGGGTATTGGCCACAAGCGATTGTGACCTTCTGTAATAGGAGGTCCCCATCAGCTGATAAGACAGCATTTCATGCGGTGGAGGTTGCACTTTTATGCTGTGGTGGTGGATACTAATTATTGTGGAAGGACACTTTAAGAATTTGGAAGGACACTCTTTATCTTGGACTTGAGTCTCACTGTTTTATATTGTGGTCATATTGATTTATTATGATAAGCAAATCCCATTTGGGGGTATTTCACTATTTTCATTATTTTTATTTTTCTCAATGTTTGATTGGGAGTAGAGCAGCTCTATTAATAATTACCATATCTATTGACTGTGTATATCTCGCAGGCCGGTTGCTGCTTTATTGAGATTTATTTTTACCGCATTTTTTTTTCTTTTATAATTAGTTTGAATATGCGTTTATTGCGTTTCAAGAAGAATACAATAAAAGAGAGGGAGTCAAAGGTAACAGTTGACGACTCCATAACAATGATGATATACAGCTATGCACATGCTGAGAAATGAGCATATGGTGTACATACATAGAAAAATATGAAAAGGGCATGGTCTGGTCCAGGGACCATCAGTATACAGGATATTGGAGACATAAGCGGTTAGAATCAGTGGACTCTCAATAGGTCTATCAAGGAGTCAGGAGTCATCACTTTATAGAGATGTAGAAAGATGGTACGCACACCGGTAGTTGCTCTTAAAAAAATCTTCATTTTATTCAGAAACCATAGTGTACAAACACATATAAAATTAGTTGACGCGTTTCATCCTATAAGGTCTTAGTCATAATTGTCATGGGTTATGACTAAGGCCTTATATGCTGAAAAGCCTCAACTAATTTTATCTGTGTTTGTACACTGTGGTTTCCAAATAAAATGAAGATTTTTTAAGAGCAACTACCGGTGTGTGGATCATTTTTCTACATTATCTATTCAGCTGACGACTGTGGATCGAGCACCCGGAAGCTCTATTGTCAGTGTGTTGAATGGGTAGTAGCACCCATTCAATCCCTTGTCACTTTGACACAAAAGAGTCTATTTCTACTGATTATTGCCAAAAGGCACATATAAATCCATTGTGATTCAGGGCTCCATAGTAAAACAATAAAACTTCCAAAGAGGATACATTCATTTTGTAGGAATTGTATTGTCCAGCCTCTTGTCTTGTGTCTTCGTTCCCCTTAACATGGTTATAACACAAGCAAATATACTACTCACATTGTACATGGATCCTGCTGTATCCTGCCACTCCCTTAACATATCTGTAGTTTTTGGGTACATTTCAGCATTCAAAAGAGATGCCAATAATTTGAGCCGCATGTCACAACATATTGCAAACTTTATAATGTCATTGATTGTTCACTTTTCTACATGGAAACGGGAAGAAGCATTTCATCATGTGTCTTCTTGTAAGATATCGCCAAGTTGTTGTGGAAAAATGGCATCAGTTTGTGGAATTACAGCATAGTGTTTGGGCAGATCTCTCACCACCTGTCATTTATTGTGACCTCTCCATATATGGCCCTCTCATGAGCAATACAATTTGTATTGTATGAATTATACTTTAGTGATTTCACTCTCCTTTGCTGATCTGCTGTATTCTAATGAATCATGGCTGAGCCCCAAAACAAGCAATGTCAGTATTTTTAGAGTCCCATCTTCCCAAAGTATCTGCACAGAAAACTTATGTAGTGAAGGTCAATTTTCCATCACGTAAATAAATAGGAATTCAAGAGAAAAAGCCAGAATGATTTAAAAATTACTGGAAAGTTGATTCATTCCTTCACCAGTAACAGAGCGTGCTGGATGTTGAACATTCTGGGTTACAACTGCAGTAAGGAACACACCATAGATGGTATTATATGAGCACAAGAAGGACGCAATTCCCTCATCTCATTTACTTTCTTTTTTCTGTCTTCGTTTACTTAATATACTTAAAGTGTGGATATTCTTAATCTAAGGTATAAAACGATCACCCAGGTGCTAAAATCAAGCCAGTAGGTGTCTGCACATACCTTTATTCATTTATAAAGTTCTCTGCAAGCCACAGATACCAGAGCGCAGAATATGCTCACCCCAATCACTTCACCTCTATTGGTAAGAGAGGTTTAGCACGCTACATTGGGGAAAGAAGGATGGGGTGTGCTAGAGATTCAATGTTTGATCTGATAACAAGCATTGCATATTGAGACTCTTGGGGTACATAGATACCAAGTAAGTCTTGGTGCAAACATGTATCTGTTGCATTATTGAAGCAAAACCTTTTTCATGACAGACCTGCTCTGCAATAATATACTAAGGGGGTGGAACAAAACCAATTTACTTTTAGTATTTTGTTCATATGTAACTGACTCAGGGTCATATGAAACCATTTAATAGCAAGAGTTATGAAGGAATGGGGGATGTCAAGAGCTACTACAAAAAAATGCCCCATGACAAAAAGGAATTGTTTATGGACTATCTCAGTACCCAGGTTATGGACAATTAAAGGGGTTGCAAAGGTAAGTGTTTTTTTACCTTAACGCATCCTATGCATTAAGGTGAAAAAACACCTGGCAGTGACTGGCCCCCAGCCCCCCCCTTTACTGTTACCGTTTTACTTACCTGAACCCTCGAACTTGTCCCACGGGGATGCACCGTCTCTCGGCTAGGGGGTTCTCGGCTGTTGATTGGATAGATTGATAGCAGCACAGCCATTGGCTCCCGCTGCTGCCAATCAAATCCAATGATGTGGCCCTGGGGGCGGGGCCGAGTCCTGCGTTCGTCGTCTATGGATGCCGAGTCCTGCATTCGGCGTCTAAGGACGCCGAATGCTGGACTCGGGAACACGCCCGCAAAGGAACCCCCCGGGAGAGCGCTTCTCCCAGGGGGTTATCTAATGCGGGGAGGAGCCAAAAGAGCCGCCGAGGGACCCCAGAAGAGCAGGTTCAGGGCCACTCTGTGCAAAACGAGCTACACAGTGGAGGTAAGTATGATATGTTTGTTGTTTTACATTTTTTTTACAAAGGAACCTTTAGTATCACTTTAAGTATAAAAATATTTTTTTTTTTTAAAGAACAAGAATTTAAACACATTAATACAAACAATATATATAAAATTGGTTGCATGCTATAACAGGATGATACAAACTACACACTAGGAACCCCAGAAGATGTAGGTCCAAAGCGTGATCCTCTGCATGTTTCGTGAAATTATTTGCTTCTTCAGGAGGAGTTGACCTTAAACATCTATAAAGAGATAGTCTTACAGTTAAACATTCTCATGTGGTAGAAGAAGTTATGCTAAACATCACAAAAAAATAATAAATAAAATAAACTGGTACTTTGGAGTATTTATGGTCGGGCTTGGCTTACCGATGGAAACCCAACTAGGGGTCACGGGGCGGCACAGTTTGAGGCACCCAAAAAATGGGTAATCCACCCGCGGCGAACACGGGGGGCACTGAAAGGATGCAGCAACTGAAAAAAAATAAAATTATATTTGAGTTATATTTATGTGGGTCTAAAAAGTTGCAAACGGAGAGGGGGGAGAAAGGGGATTGGAAAGTGGGAGGAAAAGAGGGGGGGGGGGGGGGGGGAGTACATTGAAAGGGGGAATTTATATGTGGGTCTAAAAAGTCACAAATGGAGAAGGGGGAAGAAAGGGGGTTGGAAAGTAGGAGGAAAAGAGGGGGGGGTGGAGAGGAGGGGGGAAGAAGATGGCAGCCACCCGGGTACACAACCATAATCCAACATTGCAAGTTAGGACTGTTTTTGCCATTGCACACTTTATGACGCCCCCCCTCTTTATATGATGCAAGTGCAGGAGTGGACCTTTGGTCCCTGCTCCTGCATATATTTATTATAACCCCCCCCCCATTTTTCTCCCCCTTTCCAACCCCCTTTCTCCCCCCCTCTCCGTTTGCGACTTTTTAGACCCACATATATATCACTCAAATATAATTTTAATACGTTTTTTTCCAGTTACTGCATCCTTTCATTGCCCCCTGTGTACCAGTTTATTTTATTTATTGTTTTTTTGTGATAGCATAATTTCTTCTACTACATGAGAATGTTTAACTGAAAGACTGTATCTCTTTATAGATGTTTAAGGTCAACTCCTCCTGAGGAAGCAAATAATTTTGCAAAACCTGTAGAGGATCACGCTTTGGACCTACATCTTCTGAGGCTCCACTATGTTGTGGGGGTCCTATTGTGTAGTTTGCATCATCCTGTTATAGCATGCAACCATTTTTTTATATATTGTTTGTATTAATGTGTTTAAATTCTTGTTCTTTAAAATAAAATAATATTTTTATACTTGATTGTCCATTTCCTGGTTACCGAGATAGTCCATAAACAATTCTTTTTTGTCATGGGGCATTTTTTGGAGTAGCTCTTGATATCCCCAATTCCTTCATCACTTTAAGCCTAAGGATGATGGTACCCACCCCTACCCCCTCATACCCTTTCAGATTGAGGCATTATTCTACATTTAACAGCAAGAGTTTTTTTCACTAAAAAAATTATAATTGATGTGTTACCAGTTTTGATGCAAATGTTTTTGGAGAGCTTCTTTAACACTTTTCATTTTGTTTTCAATTGAGTAATTTGTAATGCTACACTACAGCTAATTCCATTCCATAAATAATTTTGTATTAACTTACAATGTGCCTTTGAACTTGCTCCAAAAATTGACTTGTCAATTCCCATCCCCTCCTTGTGAGTGAGTCCATGTATATTCAGCTACAGCTACTACACCCCTCACTGCTGGCCACAGGACAAGGGAGATTGGCTTTACATCATATTGGGCTGGCTTTGAGTGCTACTTCCTAAACTATAAAATAAAATCCACTCATATTATAATTAGGTTGTCATGTTTTTTACAATGACTTTAAGACCATTTCACGTTTGACATATATAAGTGGTATTTGCGCGCTCCAATATTATTAGTAGTTGCGTTTAAATGGCAGGTTGGCCTTCCTTTGGGACAGAGACCTATGGCCATCTACTTACAGTTTTGGGCTAATATGTTAAAAATAGGAGATATCACCACTGGCACGAGTTCAGAGCCGCATTTCAGTCCGACTTCGGGGGTGACTTGAAAGACATCTGTGTGGGTTCATGCACAGATGTCTATTGAAATGGCCCCTAAAGTCGGCAAAAATAGTGTAGAAACTACTTTTGGAAATCGCGTGGCGCCGCATTAATTGGGACGCTCCAGCAATAGGTTCCTTTTTGACATGCGATTTGACCTGTCAAATCGCATGTCAAATTGCGCCGATGTGAACGGGGTCTTAGGCACATTAACAGTTTTTTTTCTGCCAAAACTCTGCTGCTCTTGGACGCACTGGCTATAAACTCTAAACAGCTATGTGTGCATGAACACATAAGCTGACATGCAGGGATGGTTAGAGGCAAGAAAAAAACCGCCAACCACCCCCAGGAGCAACAGAAAGACGTTCAGTGTGCATGAGGCCTTATGCTCAAAGGAATCTTCCAAGTATGGGTAGATACTTTTTAAACCCCACACACTGGGCTGCTAGTTACAAACAAAGTCTCTAAAGCCCAATTTAAACCTGTTGTATCTGGAACAGATTTTTGCTCATATCAAAATACCAGTGGCATCAGGTAAATTTCAGGGCACCCAGTTCCCAGCCCCACCCACCATCCAGCTGCAGTAATTACATAGGGCTTGTCATTCTGTAAGATATCCTTGTTTATCTTTGCCTGTCCATGTTTTATTTGTAGGGATGCATCATTTAATCTTTTTTTTTTCTTCTTTTTTTTACAATAATTTAAAAATCTAATTTGTTTCATTTTTGTTGGCAGTAAATGGGTGTGAAGGGCATTGTTAAAGACTGCAAGCAGAGCGAAAAGTGCCATTAAAAGTGAAGATCAACAAAAGCACCTTAGACTGCCAGAGAGCATGACTTCATGGCATAAAAATCCTAGCCCTGAATGTCTTATTGTCATCATAATCTGTGTTCTACTAAACAAATAAAGAGAAAGGTCTTTCAGGATTGTGTGTGTGGTAATGAAGGCTATGAGATCATACTTTATACTATATAAACCACTTTAAGACAGGAAAGACTAGCCAAATATTACGAAGAAGTGTACTGCAAGGCCTTAAACATTGCATTTGTTTAGCATACAGATTTCCACATACAGTAATTATAGAGTCCTCTACCTCAATGTTTCTCAACAGTCCTTAGGTGCCCTGTAGTCAAATGGTAGAAAAGTTCAGCACTGTTCATATGCCATCTATCCCATGCCAAGCCTCCTATAACACTCATCAACAAAACTTAAAAATTCAGCATGATCTTCATTTTCAGTTCACAGAAGGAAGGTGGGGTGAAAAGGATATATATTCTTCTCTGTGTCTGTCTACACTACAGCATCAAAGAATTCCAGAGCAATCGCAGATCAGCTGTGAAGTATAAATCCCAAATTGTGTTCCGGCTGTAACTGAAGCCTTTCACCCACATGAAACTGTGCTCCTAAGGGACCCTCACAGAAACATGCACTATTCATAGCATCTGCTTTTGCAGTTTTGATAATTGAAATCACGTCCAGGTATGTCGCGGCTCATCCAAGTCTGGGGTGCGAGCTGCCGGCGACCCACTCCCACTGTGATTGAACACAGCAGGAACCAATCAGCAGGTCCGATGTTCACTGACACCCGGCGATCCCTACTGAGAGAGGCAGAACAGCGGTCTGCCTATGTAAACAAGGTAGATCGCCGTTCTGTCAGAGGGGAAGATGGAAATCTTATGTTTACTGCTAAGCATCCCCCACACAGTTAGCAAGCGCTCCCAGGGAACAGAAAAATATAAACCTTAGCACCTTTGGATAAAAAACTGATCATTAAACTCCAGCTGCAATAATAAGCAAATGGCAAAGAAGCAAAGTGAGAATATAAAAACAGTTTGCTGCGCTTAGGGTTGATCACATTCATGTAAACGTGCAGAACACACAAAGAATTAATAAAGACCCATTAGGTGATGAAACAAAGTGCTCATGCTTAAATTGACATATCCTGTGCAATGGTGTTAAGACTGGGTGCCCCACACTCCCAGAGAACACATTTAACACTTTGATTGCCCCCAATGTTAACCCCTTCCCTGCCAGTGTCATTATTTCAGTGACAGTGCATTATTCTAGCACTGATCACTGAATTGGTGTCCCTGGTGCTTAAAAAGTGTCAGATTTGTCTGCCACAGTGTGGCAGTCTCGCTAAAAATCGTTGATCGCCGCCATTACTAGTAAAAATCGAAATCAAAATGCCTAAAAAATATCCCATAGTTTGTAGACACCATAACTTTTGCGCAAACGAATCAATATACGCTTATTGGGATTTTTTTTAACCAAAAACATGTAGCAGAATACATATTGGCCTAAATTTGATGAAGAAATTCGTTTTTTTTTACTTTTTTTTATTGGATATGTTTTAAAGCAGAAAGTAAAAAAATATTGTTTTTTTTTTCAAAATTGTTGGTCTTTTTTTGTTTATAGCGTAAAAAATAAAAACCGCAGAGGTGATAAAATACCACCACAAGAAATCTCTATTTGTAGGGAAAAAAAGGACATAAGAAGTTTGGGTACAGCGCTGCATGAGCTCGCAATTGTCAGTTAAAATAGCGTAGTGCCAAATGGCAAAAAATGCTCTGGTCAGGAAGGCAGTGAAATATTTCGAGGCTGAAGTGGATAAGAAAGGTCTGTGACATTTGCTGGCACACCCAGATAGCAATGTAACAGTAGCTAAAGCCCCACTCTGGGATAAACCCCCCACCTTTAATTTCTGGTTAAAGCATTCACAGATTCAGCGTAATGATTCTGAAATATTGTTCTGATAAAAGAAAAGAAAATATTTACATAAACAGAAAATAATATTGCAAACCAGACAATAAGCTAAAGTAAGATAAATGGGATTGAAAGTGAAAATTCTTAGCAAAGTCCACCTGGTTTTTGGTTTTGACAGAGTCCAATTCATTTGCAGGGTCCAAAAAATTGCAACAGAAAAAGTGTGGCGCTATTAATAGCAATAAGCATTGAATGACATCACAAAATTACAATGTGAACCAAAAAAATGCCACGTGAGCACATGTGACAGTGACTAGTAAACAAAATGATAATACATATATGTGTTCAATTCGAATAAACATTAAAAACAAATATCAAATGTAAAGTCCAAAACACCAAAAAAATCGTGATATCAGTGCATAAACAATTATCAAATATAAAGTCCAAAACACCAAAAAAATCCGTGATAACAGTGCATAAACAATAATGGACAGGTGTTTTCTTGTACGTGCAGAAAAATTTTCAACCCGTTAGCCTGGTGGATAAATGGACCATAGAAGACCAGAGGTGCACGGAAATTTGAAGACAGTGCCAGGACCATCACCAGAAACTATGGAGGCTTACCGGAAGTAGTGGCCTGAAATAGCGTATGCCATACAGGTCAAAAAGACTTAGTGACCAACAGGTCTAGATGTATTATCCAGTCAGATGTCTTCGTCACACAAACCATGGGGGGGAGGAATTGGTCAGCACAACTTCCACATTAATAGATATACCACCATAGGCCATGCGAAAGATCCGTATTGCATGTGAGGAATGAAAACACTCACATAGTATAATAACGTATGAACTTGGATTTATTTAAAAAGTAACAGTAAAAAACAGACTTGCAGGGTCCAATCGGATATGGTTGAGTCATTGGCTCTCAGAAATGACTCTTGGCATTATTTCATAGTTCTAGTCATAGTGTGCTGAAGGGGTGTTGAAGTGTTTTATGATGTTGTTCAGCAGACATACACCTCTAATGACAATTCTAAATGTTCCCATATGACAAGGATTTTCATTCTGAGAACCAACATATTATTAGACAGAATAAAATTGTGATTAGTTTAAGACCAAACATGATATAAATCTAATGCATGTGAAAGAGAAGTGTGGGATCTAAAAAAAAACAGCCATACTCACCTAGGTTCATGCAACATCAGTCCAATGCTGCATCTATCCCCATCCACCTCTAAGACAAAGACCTAAGCGATCAAAGACAGCGATCAGTCACTGCTCTCCCCCTCCAGTGCTCACTTGAATGCTGGGCTGTGGAGCGGGCAAGAGTGGCTGGCACAGTCTTCCAGCAGCACACTGAGAAGCTGAGCGTGCTGCTGCTCAGGCATCTGGGTGGATTCCGAGTCCCGACATGAAAGTTGGGATCCCTCTAGGGTCTGGACTGGATGAGTGACATCAGCCGACAGTGGACTTCAGCCCGCTGTTGGCTGAATACGAATCACAGAAGTGCAGAACTGAGTGCATCCCTGCAGCGTTGGTCCTACTTCTCCTTTAATTCTTTAATGTGTTCTATTAGCTTTCTCTTCCTTGTAATATAGGCTTGTTAGTGTCTGACAGTTATTTTCTTATACATTCGTGTAACTATGTTAAATGACTATAACTTAATTACAGTCAAGATTATGAAGTATAAACCAGAGTTTGGCTTTGGTAGTAAAAAAAAAAAAAAAGAAAAGAATAAACTGAAAATATGTATTTCCTCTAGACTGTTTTACGGCAGGTTCAGCAGACAAAAAAGAACATATAAATTGTTTATGATAAACAATGCTTTAGAAAACTAATATAATTTTTTTTTTAACAGAGAAGTTTTTATTTTCTTAACACAAAAAATAAGACAGTACAAACATAGCAAGTATTATACAAAGGATCAGACATCAGGTGATTAGTTATATGACATTAGTAATGCCTATGTATGAATTAAACTATTCCAACAAGATTGTGTACAGTTTATTGGAGGTATAGAGTGTAGACAGATGAATTATTATAAGACCAGTGCTAGAACGGGGGTGATCCCACAGGGATTATACTGAGATGGGAGCAGACACATCACCCTAGCCCACTGGGGGGCTCCCACCCCTCCGACCCGGGGGGGGGGGGTGACAAGGGGCAAGGGAACAGCCCTCAACCCTCGGTCAAGTCAAGTAGTATATAACCCTGAGAACGAGGAGGAGAGGGTAACCCCAATCTCTCTCGCCGAGAAGAGTGAGACCCCCAGTGGAGAATTCCACTAGGTAAACTCATCCCCAACCGGGGGTTAGCCGCATGCATCAATCCAACTCGACCATACTTTATCATATTTCTTTGGACAGTTTCTACTCTCGTAGGTGATACGGTATAATGGTAGCACATTATTTATCATTTTTTGCCATGCTTCTCTAGTTGGGGCCTCCCTTTGTTTCCATTTAAGGAGTATTTCCCTTCTTGCATAGAATAACGAGTATGTTAGGCATAATTTAGTGTAGCAGTCTCCTTCTATGTCTTCCAAATGACTCAATAGTAGGGTTAATGGGTCTAGTGGTATCTTAACTCCACATACCGTTCCTAGAGTGTCCGCTACCGAACTCCAGAAAGGGCGAAGTTTGGGACAGGACCAGAGCATATGATAAAAGGTGCCCGTTTCTAGTTCACATCTAGTGCATTTGGGGCTAAGAGCAGGATAGATCTTCGCTAGCCTTTCCGGCGTATAGTAAGCCCTATGTATAAATTTCAATTGGATAAATCTATCCTTAGCTGCGATCATAGATGGTATAAACGTAGTTAGGCACTCCTCCCACTCCTCACCCAAGGAAGGAACATCCTCCCGCCATTTGGCCATCGATCTATTATTCTTAACCTCATGGGCTACTGTTAGGTAGAGGTATAAGGAGGAAAGAGGTTTGTCCAGCATCCCCGAGGTCAGAAGACGCTCGATTTAATCAGGCTCCAGCATCATCTGGGAGGGGAATTGGGCCATTAGTGCGCGTTGTAGCTGCCAGTATCTAAATAGGAAAGTCCTCGGTAAGTTGTGAGCTGTTTGTAGTTCGCGGAATGAGATTATGACCCCTCCGTGGCATGACATGCCTTAATGTAGTGATACCCCTCTTGGCCCAGGTTGCCGGATCCGGGACAGTAAAGAGATGAGGGAGCATGGGGTTAGCCCATAGTGGAGTGTGGGGGGAGATATGTGCCTGCTTCAGGAGGGATGCGCTAGATGATTTCCATACCTGAATTGTGGTTTTCATAGGACTTGTCACTGCAGGGTCAGCCTTCGGTCCCCTGTATGGCAGATTAGATAACGCTGCATATGATCCTAGTAGGGCCGCCTCCAGAGTGACTGCAGGATTCTGCCGAGGTTGCGAGAACCACCACCTCACCGTCACCAGGACCGCCGCCCAATAATACATCAGGAAATTAGGCAGCGCCAGGCCACCACCAGACAGTGGGAGGTAAAGTATATTTTTTGCTACCCTTGGGGGTTTCCCTGCCCATATTAAGGAGATCACTACACTTTCCAACCGGCAAAAGAAGGATCTGGGAATGGGGGTCGGGGTTTTTCTGAAATAATAGAGGAATTTTGGTAAATAAATCATTTTTAAGAGGTTACCTCTACCCACCGGGGTTAAGGGAAGAGATCTCCAGGTGGAGCACCGCTGTTGAAGCTGGGTCAACAGAGGGAATACATTTTTACCCAGGTAACCTGTCATTTCATTCCCTATTTTCACCCCCAGATAGGTAAACTCGTCCACCCATTTCAACGGTGTTCCAGTATCTATCTGTGGCATTGACTGGCAGAGGGGGAAAAGGACCAATTTATTCCAATTTATTTGGATGCCCAAGATACGACCAAATTTATCAAACACCGCAAGGGCTGCTTTCAGGGATTCAGAGGCGTCTGCTAAATAGAGGATAGAGTCATCAGCATATAAAGAGACCTTTTCTACCACTGGGCCCACCTGTATTCCCTTGACTAGTTCATCAGCTCTAAGGAGGATGGCTAATGGCTCAAGTGCTAAGGAAAACAGGGCCGGAGGGAGAGGGCACCCCTGTCTGGTGCCTCTCCCCAGCTTAAACACCTCCGAGAGGACCCCATTATTGCGGATACGGGCTCTGGGTTGGGCATAGAGCATTTGAAGCCAGGTCAACAATCTCAGTCCGAATCCAAATTTAGAAAGAACCGCCCATAAGTAACCCCACTCGACCGAATCAAAAGCTTTCTCTGCGTCGAGTGAGGCCACTACTCCTGGTTTATCAGGGGAGGCAATAGCTATATGTGTGTGTAATCTGCAGATATTTATGTCTGTTCCCCTGCCTGGCATGAATCCTGTCTGATCTGGATGTATCAGGGCCGTAATGACAGTATTTAGCCTGTTAGCCAGGATTTTGGCGAGGATTTTTGCGTCTACATTTAGGAGGGGATTGGGACGGTAGGAAGAGCATAGTCGGATCCTTTCCCTGATTGGGGATAACTACTATCACCGCCTCATGCATGGAGTCAGGGAAGTGGCCTTCCTTGAAGGACTTAGCGAACAGGGATTGGAGTCTAGGGGCCAGTTGTTCTACATACATTTTATAAAATTCCACCGGGAAACCGACCGGTACCGGTGTCTTACCTGTCTGCATCATCTTAAGAGCCGTTTAGATGCCCCTATTAAAATAGAAGAAATCCAATTTGTCAGCATAAGTTGGGGTAAGGGTTGGTATATCAATATCCTCAAGATAGGCTAGTAGGTCTTCCGAATCATAGGCAACCTGGGAGCTATATAACGTTTGATAGTAAGAGGCAAATTCCCTCAGGCGTGGAGGTGAGAGTTCCATCCCCAGCCTGAATCTGACTTATGGTCATGCCCACTGATTGCTCCTTGGAGAGCCAGGCCAACAGATGACCCGTTATCTCCCCCTGCTCAAATATTCTCTGCGTTTGATGGAGGAGCCTCTTCTGCGTCAGCGCTGTCCTCAGCAGTAGAACCTCTCCCAGAAGAGATTGCAATCTGGCATAAGTCTGTGGGTCTGGGGATCTAACATATAAAGCCTTCTGTCTCTGTGCTTCTACTTCAAGGGTGAGGTCTTTTCTACGTGTCCTATGGACTTGCCCTATAATGGTCTGGTACTGTCCCCTGGAGAACGCCTTAAAAGCATCCCAAACTAAGGAGGCCGAGGCTGAGTCAGGTTTTATCTGCCAATATGACTCCAGCTCAATACTTGAAGGGAGGCCGGGGGGTGGGAGGTATAGGCCCACAACTACCCATGGCACATTGTATAACAAAGCATGTATCGCCACAAACCTGCCCTCCGGATCCAGAGCCAGATCGAGAAGCCTGAAGGGGAGGGATTTAAGAATTAGAATGCTTACCCCTCTAGAAAATGTAGAGTGTGTAGAGTGATAGTGATAACCCACCCACGTTTTTTTTTAGGCTAAAGGTTTTTTTCCCTACTAGGTGGGTCTCCTGGAACACACATATGTGGGGATGGTAGGATTTAACAAATTGGAATACTAGTGATCTCTTAATAGGAGAATTTAATCCCCTCGTGTTCCAGGAAATTATCTTAAGGGAGGACATTAATACTGTCCAAAGATGCCGTAGGATAGTAGGTGTGGGTCAGACTTCTCCCATCAGAGCTTCCAGGTTCAGACAGGCATACAAAAGACATTAGCCACCATGCAATATTGGTCAAGATAATCACCAACAGTACTGTCATAAACCTTAAAAACAATAAAAATAGTAACTCAGGGTCTGCAACAGCAGACCAACTTAACCAACTGTCCCCACCCACCACCACGCCCATCCCCCAATCCAGCAGGAGGGCTTCCTTCCCCAAACAAAGGTTGGCTTTCCAGCCTAACATGAGGGCAATGTGCAAGAGGCGCTCAGCCTCTCACTTCAGACTTAGCTGAAAAACACAAAAACAAAAGAAAAGAAAAACGTTCTGTAGTCCGGCAAGGAGATCGAGTGTAGATCTCCCGGGGGCACAAGTTCAGATCTCGGGGGTACATATCATAACCATCAACCCCGGATCGTGATCATTGGCTCTTTAAAGTTTTAAGTCCCATCTCTTCTGTGAGTGGTACATTTAAGTATCCGTGGAGGAAGTGATCCCAGTCCCCACCATCCCTATCCCCTGCCTCGTAGTGTAGTAAGGGGGGGAGGGGGGAAGTAGGAGAGGGAGAACATCCCCTCCAGGCGACCCCAGTGCAGCCGGATGTCTCCAGGGGACAGCATAACAAGTAAGCTTTCATAAGAACTTTAGGAGGCATTACCCCGATGTTTACTTCCTTCCACAAACCTCCAGCTGTTCTACAGAGTCAGCAACATGGTAAAGGTGTACTTATGCAGATCCTGAGAGGAGGACTCTTAATCAATTCCTAGGCATTGCAGTAAGGGGAATATGTAGTTCCTCTTCCCCCCTTCAAAGGAACCTGGGGGGAGAGCAAATGCACCACGCGGGATCAGCCACTGCACAAAGGGGCAAACTATGCAGGCCACTGGTCAGCTGTACACAGCTCCATATAGTTCAGTATTATTACTGACACACTCAGACAGGATAATCAACAAGGAGATTGCCACTGTTCAGAAGAGTATACAGGTGTATTAAAAAGAGCCATGAGCCAATGCATAAAGTTCAGCATACCTGAGAGGGACTAGTTGGGGAGTGTTTCAGCCCATTTTGCAGCCTCTCTGGGTGAGGTGAAAAACTGGATCCTCTCCCTGCTTGAACTCTCAGCCTGGCTGGAAAAAGCATGCTATACTTTACTCCCTTCTGACATAGCATACCTCTGACGTGATCGAAAGCCTTCCATTGGCGCTGGGTTTCCACCGTATAGTCTGGAAAAATGAGGAGTTTTGTGTTCTCAAATTTAAGTTCACCCTGCAGCCTAGCTGCCCGCAGCACTGTATCCCGGTCCTGGTAGTGTAGCAGTTTAAATATGAAAGTGCGTGGGGTGGCTCCCTGGGGACCTCTTGACGCCGGAATACGATGAGCCCTTTCTATGTAAAAGTGGGGAGAGAACTTAGCTCTGGGCAGTAAGGATGGTAGTAGCTCCTCCATGGACGCCACCGGATCGTCACCCTCAGCTCCTTCAGGAAGGCCTAGAACTCGCAGGTTATTGCGCCTGTTCCGGTTCTCGGTGTCTTCGGCCCTAATTTCCAAGTTTTTTACTTTTAATTTCAGGGCCTGGAGGTCTGTATGGTGCTCCCTCTGAAAATCTTCCGTCTCAGAGACCTGTCTCTCCACCTCCGCCATGCGGTCGCAGAACTTGTCCATGTCCCTGCGGATGAGCGCCGTTTTGGTCTGCACATGATCAATTTTCGTGGTCAGTGCAGCCTGGCATGTTGTGATCGCCAGCATTAGAGCGTGGAAAGCTGCCGAACCGGCCTGCATACCGCCGTCAGGTGGGGGGTCTGTCTGGGCCTCCATGTGGCGGGCCGCGTGTGTCGTAGGCCGCAATGTGGGACGAGTACTCATAGAGGTCACAGAGTTGCTCTGTTTGCCGTATCGTTTGCCCATTGGCATCGCCCGATCCCCCTGCAGTGACTCCGCTGAAGGATGGCTGTGTTACTGGTCACTATCACCAGGATTATGGCAGGATTTAGTGCCGGAGATGGGAGCTCAGTTAACACACGTCTGCTCCCAACGCCATCTTGGACACGCCCCCAGAAAACTAATATAATTAATTTGGGGTTTCTTTCTACAGAAATCACGTCTGCTTACAGGATAATATCTATAAATAGAAAAGTATGAACTTATCAGCTCCTACCTAGTACAAAGGTAAAGAATTTTTACATGCCCTTTAAGTACGTTCTCCTATCACCCATGGCCCAAATCAAATTAGCATTCTGCCTTATTCCACAATCTGCCTGGGGCATTACTACCCATTGTAATAATGAAATGGTACAGTTAGCGGTTACCATGATTCATTTATAAAGTTATGTAATATTGAACAGTCAGGTATCCATGACAGACTCCAGGTCATGCCTAATCATACTAGTGCTTTGTACTTGGTTTTAACCTACCACATGGTAGGAGGACGATGAAAATTCAAGATGAGTTTTAATTTCCTTTGGAAGAAATGTTTGTCAGTTGTATACCCTCTATGTGCTCATGTCGTGTCTTCGTCTCTGTGCAAATGTATCCTTGTATAAATGTTAACGTGTTTGCAAAAGAAATGTTTGAAGATACATTCCAAGTTGCTGAAGTACTTTCAAAGAATGTAAATGTTGAGATTGCTGGTATAACAGGAGACAGGCCAGAGGCAGGTCTGGCAATGAGGGTTTCTTCTTTCCAAGAGTCCATTTATAGTAGCATGTAAAGATATTTTTGAGCAAGTTCTTATTTATATCAAACTTCTGAAAACTAAGGCCACATTCACACAGGCCACTAGTGCTGGTGCAACTGACAGCGGCAGGAATCTGCTGATTCTGCCAGCTGTTTCAGTGACCTGTGAGTGGCTAGCTGTGGCCCCCCCCAGCCCTGTACTTTTGAATGACAGGTCAGTGGAGTTCCCTGCTATCTGTGGATGTCCGCAGGGCTGGTGATTACCTGTGGTGGACACACACTAAGTGCTCCCAGCGTTGACTGCTGCAGGTAATCACCAGCACTGCGAACAGCCACAGATAGCTGCGGGGCCTCCACTGACCTGTCATTGAAATGTACAGGGCTCGGCGGCTACAGCTAGCTGCTTACAGGTGACTAAAACAGCTGCAGTGAGCTCCCATGTTGTCTGTGGCTGATCTAGAGTAAAGTTTCTTAACAAGTATGTATTATTAGGATAATTGCGACCAGTGGCGGCTGGTGCTCAACTTTCTTGGGGGGGGGGGGGGCCCACGCCCCCCCCAGCCAGCCAACCACACCCCTGGCGCTTGCTCAATTGCTTGCCGCTCCCCCCTGTCACTCGATCACCACAATCGACTGCCAGGACCCACATTTACACCATCCAGGTCGTGGCTTCGGCGGCTTCCCCCCTGCGTCTCCTCCCGAATCCCAGCGGTCGCTTCTCCTCGCGGCCAGTCAGGACTTAGAACTCGCGGCCAGTCAGGACTTAGAACTCGCGGCCAATCAGGTCTTCAGACTCCCAGCCAATCAGGTCTCAGGACCCACTTCTTGATTGGCCAGAAGGAGAAACAGGAAGACATTAGCGAATATTAATTCCCTAATGTCACACAACTGGATGGGCCCTGGGCGCAGTGCTCTGCGCCCCGAGCCCACCCTTTTTAAAGCCAATTAGAGCCTCAGGCCCTAATCATGTGCTTGGAAAAGAAAAAAAACATTGGAATCCATGCATCCGGCGCCCTGCATGTAGATTAGGGGCCAGTCGCATGCATGAGCAGCCACCACTGATTGCGACTGGCCCAATGGGCACTTTTTGCTGTCAGCCATTGTACTTGTACTTCAAAAAGTATAGCTGTTATTGCATACATTGAAATGAATGTGATCTCTGAAAGTCTGGTACCCCTAAATGTCAACTGTACATAGAGCTTCGCCCCTCCTTAGAAATCCTTATCTGTTTAAAAAGGAATGTTGGCCGCAGCAAACTACTGCCCACGCTAACCAGACCATGTGACATGTCTTCTCGGATTATGGTAAAAAAGAAATGGCCAGGCAGAGATGAAACAATAAGTCTGAGTACATTGCAGCTGTTCAGTACCCTCTACAGAATAAAACAGCCGTGGCATAGCATGCGACGGAGAGGAAGCGGCAGCCGTAACTTTACCTCCACTTGCTCTCAGCTGGGAGTTATGCAGTTCATTGTGATGTAACGCTAAATGATTCAATTAGATTTGTTTAGTCTATTAATATGTAATTCTGCTACATGTTCTACACTTATCCAGCTAATATGGGGAATGTTGGTTTGTGTTGTATTGTTAATGGCTTTTATTATTTTTAGAAGTACAGCGGTTCCCCCTCAGAGGTGTCACAATCAATTCTAACAGGATACCGAATTAATTTGAAAAACAAGCAACAAAATCATTAACCTGCAACCTTTATATATTTAGACCAAGAGCAAATGATTAATAATGGAGAACTTTACCCAGAGTGATATTTGTTAGGGATGGAAAGACACGGACTCATTTTATTACTTAGAATTTGAATGCTGTTTTTTTGGGTAAAAAATATTTTCCTGCTTTACTGTAGCATGTGCCCCAGATCTACAGTAGATTAATTCTTTGGGCTGCTTCCACCGTGACCCATCACCCAGACTTCAGAGGATTTCTTTTTCAGTACAGAAGTTAGCTAGGAAAGGTAAAGCTGACCACACACAGCCAACAGGATGAATGAAAAAAGACTAGCAGATTCCTACATCCACACAAACAAGGTTTTTTTCGTCTCTCCCCTGCCATGATGTATTCTGACAGCAGCACTGACTGAGGAAAATTGTCCAACATGTCTCTTCCACGGAAGTGAATCAAACAATCAACTTCTGTCGAGTGGGGATGGCAACACGCTGATTGAAATTTGCCCAGTCCCTGCTGAACTGGCTGAATTTTGATCAGTGTATGGCCAGCTTTAGTGAATCTCTGCATGCTGATATGAAGTCCTCTTAAAGTGTTACTAAACCCAGGAGCCTGCATTCACTATATTTGGTATTCCACAGTACACAAAACATGAAATGAAATAGTTTTAGTGAATATAAACTACCAAATACCTTTTCTCATCAGCAGTTAGAGCAATCTTATGACTTCTGTCCGTGTCCAGCCAAGCACTAGTTAAAGCTTTTAGGAGGAGTTTTCTGACTGTCCTATGAGACTGCAAGACCCCTGACCCTCTGTCTGGACAGTGCTAATTGGCCCTGTGCTGATCACATGCACTCTCCCAAGATGAAAAAACCTCTCTAGCAATACACACGAATCTGAGCATGTGCAGCCTGACTTAATAGACACTGTGTTATCAGGAAATTATTAGGGGACAGTGAAAGGAGGGGAGGTTCAGAGAAGACAGCATCAAACAGCCTTTTTACACAATGCAGAGGATTAACCCCTTAGGTTCCACAGTGAGTATAACGATCATGCTTTACTGCATATACAGACTGATTTTACTGTTGTGGGTTTAGTAACACTTTAAGCCTGGTACACGTGGGTTGAATAATGGCTGGTGTGATTTTTATGATAAAGATAACGTTTTCTTTAAAATGTAAAGTGAAGCAGCGCTATATACTATAACCAATACTAAAACAACATAAAGTGCTATATACAAAAATAAAGTGCAAATGCGATAAACAAATCCTATGTCAATGTGCAAACGTGCAATCATATATCGTCAAAAATAGTCAAATGACAATAGAAAAAAATGTGCATTGAATATCACAATAATTGAAAGTTTCTTCAATTGTGCAAAATAGGTGCAAAAGCAGGAAGGGGGGAGGCAGGGGGAAAAAGTGTCCAAGTGCAAATCAGCAGGATAGGATGTGATGATAACCTGTAGATAACCTTCAACATACCACACCCAGTGTGTTTTAGCCTCTCACCTCATGGATAGACCCCAATGGGTCTAGTCATGCATCAAGATGTTGGAGCCTGGTGAACTGTGCTGTCTTCCTCTTCAATGGAAATATCCCAGCAGGATAAGAAAACAACTGCAGCCTAAAGGGATGGATGGATATTCTCCCAGGTGATCCACTTTCCACAACAAACTCTTCCGATATTATCTCCAGAAACAGGGTGTTACATAATGTTTATAAGAGCCTTCATAGTGTAGTAGTTTAAAAAATCGTAGGTCTTCTATTTAAAATAGACAAAATAACATCTAAAAATGGCAAAGCCAACAGCATACATGAAAAAACGTGTCAAACAGACAATTCAACTCCTCTTATCCCCTACCACTAGACCACAGTGCACAGTATTATGGGATATGTAGTTTTGATGATAACCAGTAGGACAGCCAGATATGGCTTCACAAGACTGCAGAAGCCCCCCCCCCCATGCCCTACGGCAGGAGTGGCCAGTCCGTAAGTGGTGCAGGGGCGCTGCCCCCCTAGTTTGCATGCGGGGCCCTGGACCCACAGGTTTCTATGGGGTTTTTTTTTCAAGCCACATGATTAGAGCCTGAGGCTCTAATTTTCTTGAAAAGGGTTGGGCTCGGGGCATAGAGCGCTGCACCCCGTACCCACCCACTTGTGACACTAGCGAATCAATATTCACTATTGTCTTAAGGCTTCTCCCTCCAGCCAGTCAGGACAGGAGGCAGATCGGGTTGATCGGGAGGAGAAGCAGAGGAAGCCACGGCGCAACCGTGGAGGGGTGAGTGCGGACCTGGGGGGGGGGTTTGTTTGGCACCACCCTAAAAGTTTAGCACCACCCACCACTGCCCTACGGACTTTGACTGTCAGGGTGTGCATTGACAGATATGGAGAAAATTTGTTTAGATTTAGGCAGGTATGAAAGATTTTTGGCCACAAATGAATATTGACAATAGTTCTTGGACTTTTTATAAGTGAATAACACCAGGGAATAAAGTGGCTTTAGTTGTGCTTTAAGAAAGACAAGCAAAGTCCATTGGTTTGCTGTGTGTGCACGGAAAGCCCCTAAAATGCCTGAAATAATGGCCGCATGTTTATACATAGGAATGCCATGTCAGCCCCATCTAATTACACAGGTTTGGCAATTGGGTGTAGGCATTTTCCATGTTACCTGATTTAAACCAGCCACAGAACCTGTATGATTCATGTGTTTCAGTAATTAAAGTGTGAGCTGGCACTGCTGACCACAGACCATTAAGGTACAATTTAGTTGTATATCATTCATATACTGCAGAACAGGGATGACTATTGTAATATAAGAGAAAATCTGTTACCTTCTAGATGAACAGTATTTTACATGATTCAGATGTCTAACAGATAACACATGACTACCGATCTCGATCTAAACGTATGAGAAACGATGGGCTTTCTAGCTATGTAAAGTTATACACATTGTTCTTGTTATGTACTGTATGTAACCCTTTTTTATTGTCAATAAACCTTTTGGTACCAGATGTCTAACAGCTTGATAAGAAAATTATTGCTAGTAAACCCATCCTGCAATGACAGTTATACCTCCCGTATTTTTTAATTTTATTTTTTAAGGCAGACCTAGCAGCAGATATATTTTTTATATTTGATACATGAATTCTATGTGATGTGTAAGTCAAACATTTTCGCAGCGATCTCAGTACTTTCACTGCCATTTCCTTCATCTGCTTCCCAGAATGATGGCATCACCTGTGTTTAAGCCTCAGCCAGGAACATCGGATACTCCCTGAATTGACATACCGGCTCAGAGATGATACAGCCGTGTAAATTCTGGTGTCTCTGCAGTTCTTGACTGTGTTCACAAATGTCTGACACAGTGAATTGTTGGAAAGTTACAACTTTCACTGCTACAGGGTGGCAGCTGTGCGCAGAATCACTTATACATATATACGTGATTCTGCACTTCTGTCTGCGGGGGGTATAATTCACAGTAGAAGCTGATCTGCGGGTCCCGGGGACTCAATTTCCTCCGGCACCTGCCGATCGTTAGGCATATCTCTGTCATCACATTTTACTATGTAAACAAGGCTTATCTCAGTTCTGACAGGGATTGAGAAATGATCCTGTGTATCTGCAAAGCAGAGACTGGAATCAATAAATTCACCTAGTAAAAGCACCACACTGTGTACACAAAAACACAGGCTAAGTGCACAGTTAATCCTTTGATCGCCTCTTGATGTTTAACCCCTTCCCAGCCAGTGTCATTATTACAGTGGCAGTGCATATTTTTAGCACTGATCACTTTTAGTGTCACTGATTTCCTGTCAGTGTCCAATAGTCTGACACAATATCGGAGTCCCGTTATAAGTCACCGCCATTACTAGTATAAAAAAATTAAAATTCCATAAATAGATCCCATAGTTTGTAGATCCTATAATCACGTAATCAATATATTTTTTTTTACCAAAAACATATAGCAGAATACATATTGGCCAAAATGTATGAAATTTTTATGTTTCTATCTTTCTTTTCTTCCCCTGCCCTTGTTTTCCCACCCCCAAGCCCCTTCTCCTTTGGACTGCCCTTGATCTTCTTATTACTGGTCTTACTCAGGTACAGCAGCTCTCTGTCATTTTTTCAAAATATTTCTTCGAGGTTTTGAACGTTTTCCATTTTCCCCAAATGTTGTTATATCTTCCTAGTTGCTCCTTTTCGCTGCTACATAGGAATTCCATTCTACAATGGTATTCTATTCACTCGAACCATTCTCTTACATCCGGTTTCTCTATACTTAGCCACTTCTTTGGGATTTGTCCCTTAGTAGCATTCAGCAATCTTGGCATTAGTGTTTTTCTGTATTGTTTATTTAACGCTTTTGATTTGTGAAATAGACACGTCTGCAGGCTGTTTGTTAACTTTTTTCGTTAATTCTTCTGTATACTCCAGGATTTCTTGCCAGTATTCTTTAATTTTTGGGCATTCCCATTAAATATGTGTCATTGTGGCCCGCTGTCCACATCCCCTCCAACACTGTGGGGATTTGTCCGGTTGATATTTATGCATTTTATCGGGCGTCAAGTACCATCTAACCAATAGCTTACGATTCATTCTCTCAACCTGTTGGTCCTCTAATTTCGTACCAATTTATTTTTCCCATTTCTCTATGTAGGGGGTTGTCTCTTGTCCTTCCAAGTCTGTCAGTATTCCATACACTTTGGATATTCCATGTTTTAGTGGAGTTTGTACACCACAGAGCTTTGTTGCTCTGTGGTCATTTTCTGGAGTTTTTGGTGAGGGTTAGTAGAAGTCTTTTTGCGTATGTTTTACACTTAAGCTTTTGTTCTATTTTTAGCCAATAGAAAACTAGTCGCTAGGCAAGAAAACGCTCAAATAATGTACATTGCAGATGATTTTTTTTTCACATGTTTTTCTGGAACTCCCACTAAAGTTCAAATGTGAGAGTTTCTGCTGCAAAATGTACTTTTTCAAGCAACACTGACTTTCGAAAAAAGACAATCCAGTAACCTTATACAACATTAGATTTGGAACCACTACATGTAAATGCATCCAAAGAAGTAACAAGCATTTAATAAATCTGAACATGTTCCCAGACAGGCTAAAAACGACCATAATCTGGAGTATTTAAAAAAAAAAAAGTATCTAAACAACTTTAGTTTTGATTCCAAGCTTTCATGTATTCCAAGACGGCTTAAAAAGCAAGAAAACATCAAGTCTTTCTAGAAATCAGGATCAGCCCATTTTTCAAAATTACATTAATAAGACATCAGTGGCTGCCTCCTTTGTAATATTATTTCTTCTTTTTTTCTTCTTTCTTCCCTTTCAAGAATTTCACAAAACATTATAAGGTACAATTTGGTCATAAGAAGAGAACCTGTTTCCAACAGATCAGATCTTTTTTTTTTTTACCCAGTATGAAAATTCACTGCTTAAGCGCCCTCTCTTCTCTCAACCACCCAATGCCTAGATTAGTTCAAGCCACGGACACCCTGATATTTAGATGACTGCTTCAAAATAGTTTTTATCATGTAAGATTTTCTCAATGTGGCCTCCTTTGGAAAACAAAAAAAAAGATACTGAGCTCCAGGAATGAAGGACGACAGTGGGCACTGCCACATAAAATAAGTACCCCACAACACTTCATTAATGTCAGAGCCATAATACAGCTTCTCTATGGAAACCAGACTCCCCAGGGTAACTCATATCCAGAAACCCTATTGTTGTTTCTGTCCAAGTTAACTATAATTTTAAAGACATTCAAATCTGAAACTTACAGAACAGGAACGTATTATATAGTATTAGGTTTATACAGTATTCTTGATTCAGATTTTACCGGTGTTAATGTTTCTTGTATTTGTGCATGTTTGAAGCAAGGAAGTAAAACTTAAAACATTTCCCTCTTAAGTTAAGATTTAAAGCTTGCCTAAAGTCATAAAACAGTAAATAAACAAATTACTATTTCTATAGTGCTTCTTTCCTGGGGGCCCAAAGGACTTTATCTGCTGCTGGGACAGTTGGTAAGCCAGCCATCCTGGACATGCTCAGTAGAATATTATACTTGGCCAGTTTTGGACAGAAGCCAATTATCCTAGCAGTATATCTTTGGAGTGTGGGAGAAAACCCACCCAAGCATAGGAGAACATTCAAATATTGACCTAAGAAGGACACGAACCAAGGACCCCAGTGTTGCAAGGAAGAGGTGCTAGTTAACAATTAAGCCATTGTGCTGCCTACAGTAAAGTTTAATAGTATTTTATAACAGATATTGTGGGGTATCTTTTCAGCTGTGCTGTTGTGCACCCTATAGCTCTATAGCATGCATATCTTCTGTGGTTCAGAGCTTGCCCCATCCAATCTTGCTTGCAGTGGACTGTGTTGGACAGCCTTACTAGCCATCACTAAACACAACAGGGTCTGGGACTCTTGATGTTGAATTCCACAGTGTTCAGGTATTACTCAAACCTTAACATTTTAGAACTTCACATTTGCTTTAAAGCATACAGTATTTTGCCACTCTCCAAGCATGTAAATGTAGTGGTACCCGCATAACCTTTCCATCATCTATTTTAAATGAACTCCTCCTTGAACTCTTAAATTTGCAGTCTAAAAGTCAACCACTAAGCCCTCATCTCCATCTACTCCCCATCCCCCCCGGCTGCTGATATATGTAGAGATCACTGATACACAACTATTGCTAGTGAACTGCCATGTTTTAGAGAAAACATGTCAGGAGAGAAATATGAAGATTGCTTTTGTTGTCCTGCTAAAAATATTTGCTTCTGCAAACACAAGAAAAGAGAGACAGAGACACCTCTAATCGTTAACATCTCTTAAAACCAGAAAGAAAATTGCATGTGTGATGCAGAGTGGACGATGGGGTTTCGTGAAGCAGCTGTTATGCGACTAAAATAAGATGTTATGACTTCAAATAAATAAAACAAGCTGGATTTTAATGTGAGCACTGATGTTTGCAAATATACTGTTGTCTTCAAATTAAAGCTGAATAGTCAAAAATTCTTAAAGTAAACTGACAATGAGAGAAATGTGTAGACTGCAATGCTAAACTCTCTTTTGGTAAATGATAGTTGTCTGACTGTTATGATTATGGAAGCTTCGTCTTCCAAAAATTTGAAGTCACAGATCCAGAACAAGTATAGAGTCTTCTTCTCAGCCTGTTGGTTGCTGCATTCTTGTGCTAAAGTCAGACACAACCAAGCAAATAATTTTGTGCATAGATTCAAATCCCTGAGATTATAGGAGGGTCATAGTGATTCAGTCCTGGGTTGTGATCCTCGATAATCAACCCCTGAGGTAGACACCACATCAATCCGCACAGGGGTCACAAGATACGATAAACACAAGAAAAGACAAGGGCATGTCTAAGATTATTGCAGTAGAGCATACTTTGGACATCCAGAGTGGATAAGGCTCTACTTTAGAGGGATGGAGAAAATATGCATATGTAATCATGGTTTTAGGCTTATGAGATAAATTCTCTGAAGTTGAAGGGTGTGGAGAAATCCACTTTTATACAAATTTGCTATCTAAAAGTCATGTGGGAATGTTTTACTGATGGATAGGACACACAGGGGGTTATTTACTAAGGAAAATCCACTTCGCTCTGAAAGCACTTGGAAGTGCAGTCGCTGTAGATCCAAGGGAGACATGCAAGGAAAATAAAAAACAGCATTTTAGCTTGCACATGATTGGATGATAAAATCAGCATAGCTTCCACTCAATTCAGATCTACCCCTTAGATTTAGAGCGACTGCACTTCCAAGTGCACTTGCAGTGCAAAGTGGATTTGCCTTTCGTAAATAACCCCCACAGCCTCTAAATTCAACTATTTGGATATAGAGTAGCAAAACTTTGCAAGGACAATCTCATCTGAGTAAGTGGCCATGTATAAAGATCAACGTGGCAACCGCACTTTATAATAATGGCACAGAGCTTGTTGAAGATGAAAAAAGTTCTACAGGGATGGTGAAGATGATAGACTCCAAGTTTAATAATAAATTTAAAATAAAAAACACTTTTTCTTGGCCACATTCAAAGGTTAGCATGATCTTCTCTGAATATCCAAACTATGCTCTACAGACACATTTCTTATGTTTTCCTATGTCTTTGTGTGATTTATTCTAAGGAAAACAGTCTGCAGTGTTAGAAACAATCATGTGTTTGTATACCTAATGCATATCCTATGGTGCAGATTTTTCATAGCAGCTTTCTGTTGTCTGCACATTTAAAAATATGAGTAGTTCATTTTTATTTTTAATTGTTTTTATTATTTTAAATCACATTTTTTTTAATTTACTTTATTTTGAATTCAGACCATTAGCTTACATGCAGAACCGCTATGAGGATATAGTTTTATTAATTAACACATACAGCACAGGTGATGTCATCCTGATTGGTTAAAGATAAGACTAATTTTTTGTTGTCATCCTGCAGATATGCTGGTGCAGTAGTTTTAATTCATTTAGTGTAGCACAAATTTTTTTTTTTGCCCCCGGGTGTTAGTGTGTATTTATGGATCCTCAGTTGCCACCCTAGCTCATGGCCTACCCTTACCACACCCACCCACCCAGATCACACCAGTCTTCTGGGTGACTTGTTCAGATCATACCCACTTTCTGAGCAGTCCTGCCCAGATCATGCCCACTTCAGGGACTTTCCAGCCCTCAATTATGCAAGAAACTGACACTTGAGGAAGCAATTCCATCAGCTATTACTCTTTTTTGCGTTACTGTGCATGCTTAGTAACTCAAATAAGGGTGATGCTTTGAGCACAGAACAAAGCATCATCCGGGCAGAATACCTAGGTGCAGAAGTGTCCTAGAAAATCCAGGACAGCTGGCATATATGCCATTTCCAATTTGCCATTTTTGCTAAACTCTGTAGAGATGGTAAATATATATATAATAAGGTGAGGACTTTAAAGCAAGGCTGAAATAATGACCTTGGGGGCCCTAGGCACCCATGAGCTTGCAACATATTATATGAGTATTGTTAATGGTGCTGTCCATTAGTTGCCATAGCACTCTATAAAGACAGTCAAATACCTGTTTGAAGTGCAATACGAATATGCTAATTTTCTTTTGAAGAGATTTATTAAAGGCATATAGACTGTGCACTTTGCAAAGTGCAGTTGCTCTCTACAAGAGCATTTGCTCCAGAGCTTAGTAAATGACCAGAAGCTCTGCTGACTTTCATCATCCAATCATGTGCAAGCAAAAATGCTGTTTATTTTATTATCCTTGCACGTGATTGGGTATTCTTTACAAAGTGAAGCTTTACCTCAGTTACTAAGCTCTGGAGCAACTGCACTTTTAGAGGGCAACTGCATTATGCAAAGGGCACAGTCTATTAGCATTTAGTAAACCCACCCCAATGTCACCTTGCTTGTGTAGGGCAAATGACAGTGTCTCTACAAAGAGGCATCCTTCAGCTCCCATGTACTCACCTTTCCTTTGCTTGCTCTCAGCTCTTTGGTCTTCCATAGCTGGTACTGAAATTGTGACATTTGGGAGCAGTGACATTCCCTAGCCCATGTTACAATGCTCAGGACTACCAATTGGCTGCCAAGCCTAGACACCATCACATGGGAGCAGTTAATATGCTCATCTATAATAGAGTATTCTTGCTGACTTCGGGGAAGCAAGGAGCTAACTGTGAGGGAGTACAAATCAGGGGTAAGGTGGTGGTGTACCCCCACAATCAAATATTTTGTTTATCTCACATTGCATAGAATAGAGAACAGTTGGAACCTCTGCCAGGTTTTCAATGCTGTCTGTGCAGATCAAACCCCCCTTTGAACAAGCCCATGAGAAAATGGTAGGGGGAGTCCAATATGTTCTGGGTATCATGACAGTAGGAGTAGATATAATATGTTCCAATTAGGGCACACATCCTAGTGACAACTGTCAGGGGTGGGATTCTCTTTATTTATGTTCCATTTCCACTTCCTTCTATGTCTGTGGGGATAGGAAGTGAAGGAATATCTGCCCAATAGGGACACAGACAGCAATATAAAAACTAACAAAGGTTTGAACTCTTACTCATGCTCTCCCAAGCTAAAAAATACAATTTTGGCTGGAGTTGCTATTTTAAGCAATATTTGTTTCATAAATGTGTAAAAATTACGCCATACCAAGTCAAATATTCCATCTGTATTTCCAGCATTGATTTGCTTGGGCTACTAGCATTTGTTAGAAGTACATACATGCTCTGTGACCACATCAGGGTGCTTTATATTGAGACTATTATTCATGTATTAGAACACAGCAAAGATAAATCCTTGTTTTACCAACAGATGGCGTCAGCTTACTAAGCAACTACTATTACTGTTGCTGCACTTGCTTCAGTGACATGAATACAAGTATCTGAAGTCAGACCATACACTCAATGATACATAATCACCCAATTAAAGATTTAATCGAATAACCCACCTAGTACAGTCAGAGAAAAGAAACAGATATGATTCTTAAATTGATATATTAAATGATTATTTTGTTAAGCGCATTGCCAGCAAAACAGTGATACTGTATCATTTTTGCTGGGGGGAGCGGGTACCTAGTTTTGACAGAATCACCTAGGCAATCCTAGTGAAAGTTCTCCTCTTCGCTTCTCGCAGTCTTCTGGGACACATCACAGGTCCTAGAAGACTGCGGGACGATTCACAAAGTGCAGTGCAGCTTGCCAATGTGCAGTGGGAAGCTTGCTATTAAGCCCCAAGATGTCACAGCCCGGTGCCCACATTTAAGATGCCAGAGCCGGGAACCCGAAGGCTAGTGAAGGTGAGGACGACGCTGGATCCATGTACAGGTAGGTGTCGTATTATTAAAAGTCAGAAGCTACAGGATTTGTAGCTGCTGACTTTTAATTTTTTTTTTGTTACAGACTGGTGAACCGCTTCACAGCAACGTGAAAGCAACTATATAGATATAGATACCCTGCAGAAAACTGTCCACCACAAGTGAAGCAACTAACAAGTAGAATGAAAAATATATACTTTTTCTTTTTTTTTTTTTTTTTTTTTAAATCTTATAGGCGAGTTCAAATATCTGGCCTGTTTTATGGAAAGTCTAAAAAAAATTCTAGTTTGGATTCCTGAGAAGTACTGCATAGTTTGATGTGTGGCCAATATTTAAAGCATATGATATCGGCATTTGCAGTTTTTGAGTATACTGTTCAATTATAAATAACACTCGAGCAGAAAACCATAAAGTGGAAGGGGGTGTTGGGAGTTGGAACGTAATATTGTCTAGCACCCAGCAATGTATTCGGCACCTAGCAGTGTATTTGGAAGAGTGATATCCTGTCTGATATTGCCTGTATAGTCCCGGTCATGATGTCCTCATAAGGAGCATGAGCAATGCAGGACATGGAGCCTATATGGAGGTAAGTGTACTGAACACCAGTACTAGTGGGGTGGTCTTCCAAAAACCCATCAAACACATTGGGATGGGGGGACTACCAGAATCCCACTGCGCTCTAAAGCTTGGAGGTCTTTAAAAATACAACTGAACACCAATGTTGGGTTACTTTTCCTTCCACCAAATTCCAATAACATAGCACCATTCCTCTGACAAATCACTGACAAAGGAGCATTCATTAATTCTACTGACAGCGGGCATTTACTACACCCAGTTTTCTCTTTTGCTGTTCCATAAACCCTTCACAAGAGCGCATAATAAAGGCAGAGAAATACCCTGGAACAATGTGTTTTCTACTATAAGTGGATTGTGTGAGTGTTACTTTCTCAGGTGGCCCCAATCCCAGTAAAGCGCATTTTGTAGAAACTATGGGCAGCATCTGCATCACTCCAGGTGTTGGAGACATCTTCAGTTCAAAAAAGGGGACACAGCCATGGAAAGATACAGAAGGCAACCACAGGTCCTAAGAAGATGTACAGTAACTAGGTTCAGTAGCCGGATGAGGATTACACAGACAGTGTTTACCTGATACACATACCTTCCCCAATCTCCTGACTTTCATTCTAGTTTTACACTTGTCCATCTGTGATTTGCATGCATTTTTCGTATATATGGGTTTGTGGTGCACTTTTTTCATTTTATATGTGTTGTCATGGTTTTTTTTTTTTGGGGGGGGGGGGGAGGGGGGGACAATATCTCCAGTCTGTGTAGGGAATTAAACCTGTAGTTATTGCAAAAAGTGTTAAGAACGCATCTACAAAAAAAAAGAAAATACTATTAAAGGCAGTCAGAAAAGTACTAAGGGACTTTATTGGTGTATTACCTCTCAAATAAGAACAGACATGCACCAATAAAAGAAAAACAGTGGGTATAGAAAAGAATCACACCCCTGTAAAATAATCTAATTTTGTTGCTTTGCAGCCCGAAATGAAAGACATTTATGTTTTTTTTTTATCCAGCTGTATTAGTGTAACTTATAACATCCAAATGAAAGATAAAAAAACACCAACATGTCAGAAAAAAAAATCAAAAACAGAATTGCTGAGTTGGAAAAAGGATCACTCCCCTTATGTTAGTAATTTGTTGGACCACCTTTTGCTTTGATTACAGCCTTTAGTCTGTTGGGATATGTCTCTACTAACTTTGCACATCAGCATTTTCAAAAACAGTGAAAACCGCATAGAACAGGCACCTTAGGAAAATATGGGATGGCGACTGTCAATGTTTAGGGTAAAGTGGAGGTCTGTTTTAAATTTATATCTGAAATTCTATCAATTTTTACTTTTCTATATCTGCTTGTACTTCCCTTTATAGGATGTGTTTACTTTCCGTTGCCATAGGAAGACTGAAATAGATGTTTGCTGCAATAATAGTTTTACCTTTAGCACTTTATTAATAGAGCCTCTCATTTTCTTCTTCAGCACTTGCTGACTGTTCTTGTAGAGTCACTTGAGCAGAAATATGCTTTAAGACTTATCTATAGATCGGTTACAAGCTGTGATGTTCCAGAATATATTTTCTGGAGGACAGCCAGGAAAAGGTATATATATCTACCATATTGTATATGATTCCAGTAAAATACATGGTCTTACTGAAGGCTATCTGGAAATGGATTTGATGATGTTTAACTGGCTATTACTTGTTTACATAGTTACATAGTTTGGTTGAAAAAAAAAAAACACAAGTCCATCTCGTTCAACCAATAGAAGGAAAACACAATTCAATCCTATACCCACGGTTTATCCAGAGGAAGGCAAAAAAAACCAAACAATTAAAGCATGATTCAATTTGCTCCAGCAGGGGAAAAAATCCTTCCTAATCCCCCAAGAGGCAATCAGATTTTCCCTGTATAAACTTTACCTATAAATATTAGTATCCAGTTATATTACGCGTATCTAGGAAAGAATCCAGGCCTTTCTTAAAATAATCCTCTGAGTTGGCCAGACCCACCTCTTGAGGGAGTCTATTCCACATTTTCACAGCTCTTACTGTGAAGAAGCCTCTCCGTATTTGGAGATGAAATCTCTTTTCCTCCAGACATAAAGAATGTTCCCTTGTCCTCTGTGATGACCTTAAACACTTAAGGACCAGGCCTATTTTTTACACTTTGTGTTTACAAGTTAAATCTTTTTTTTTTTTTGCTAGAAAATGACTTAGAACCCCCAAACATAATTGTGTGTGTGTATATATATATATATACATATATATATATATATATTTTTTTTTTTTCAGACACCCTAGAGAATAAAATGTCGGTCGTTGAAATACTTTGTCACACCATATTTGCGCAGCGGTCTTACAAACCCAGTTTTTTTTAGAAGAAAATACACTTTTTTTAATAAAAAAAAATAAGAAAATAGTAAAGTTAGCCCAATTTTTTTTTTTTATATTATAAAAGATAATACGCCGAGTAAATTGATACTCAACATGTCATGCTTCAAAATTGCGCCCGCTCATGGAATGGCGACAAACTTTGGCCCTTAAAGATCTCCATAGGCGACATTTAAAAATTTCTACAGTTACCAGTTTTAAGTTAGAGGAGGTCTTTTGCTAGAATTATTGTTCTTGCTCTAACAATTGTGGCGATACCTCACGTGTGGTTTGAACACCTTTACATATGCAGGTGCGACTTACATATGCTTTCACTTCTGCGCGGAAGGACGGGGCGCTTTACTTTTTTTTTTTTTTATTATTATTATTTATTTTACTTTTTACTTTTACACTGTCCCTTTAAAAAAAAAATGGATCACTTTTATTCCTATTACAAGGAATGTAAACATCCCTTAATATATATAATATAAAAAAAGCATGACAGGACCTCTTTAATGTAAGATCTGGGGTCAAAAAGACCTCAGATCTCACATTTAGACTTACAAGCAATACAATTTTTTTACAATAATGTATATTTTTTTTCAATAAAAAAAAATTGACCCTTTAAGGCCGTTGGGCAGAAGTGGCGTTTGACGTTGCTTCCGTCATCCAATGGTATGGAGTCGAGTGGGGGCCATCATTCCCTCACTCGGCTTCCTGCCTCTGGAGGGAGAATATCGGATCGTCTCCACCGCTACCGATGGCTCCGGTAAGCGGTGGAGATGACCGGGACATGGCGAGAGGGGGGTGGACACCTCTCCCGCCACCAATAAAAGTGATCTTGCAGGGAATGCGCCGCAGAGGCCACTTTTATCTTAAAGCAGACCGCCCGCCATTGAAGAAAATATCAGGGTTTATGACAGCTATCTGCTGCCATAACAATGGTATTTAACGCCAAAGGACCGACGTACGGCGAGCGGTCTGGAAGTGGTTAAAGTGAATAACTCAATGCCAAGTTCACTATATGGACCACTTATGGATTTATACATGTTGATCATATCGCCCCTTAATCTCCTCTTCTCAAGAGAGAATACATTCAGTTCCTCTAATCTTTCCTCATAGCTGAGCTCCTCCATACCTCTTATCAGTTTGGTTGCCCTTCTCTGCACTTTCTCCAGTTCCCCGATATCCTTTTTATGAACTGGTGCCTAAAACTGAACTGCACATTCCAGATGAGGTCTTACTAATGATTTATACAGGGGCAAAATGATATCTGGATTCCATACCTCTCCTAAGGCCCCTTTCACAGGAGGCGGACTCCGTTTCTACGGAGCCCGCCTTGGTCCGCCGGCTCAGCGGGAGATCTGTCCATTGATCTCCGCTGAGCCGGCGGATGACAGGTCCCTCTCTGCTCACTGAGCGGGGAGGGGCTTGTCAGGCGCCGCTGCCGCCTATAGAGGGATCGGATGAAAACGGACAGCATGTCCGTTTTCATCAGATCTCACCCGATCCGATCCGCCAGCGACGGACCTGGACATAGAGCCATTGGACGGGGTCGGATTTCAGCGGACATGTCTCCGCTGACATCCGTCGCTCCATAGGCTAACATGGAGCGCCCATTCAGGTCCGCCGTCAAAACTGACAGGCGGACCTGAACGGCCCGATCGTGTGAAAGGGGCCTTACACAAGAAAGCATTTTATTCGCATTGCAAACCGCAGCTTGGCATTGCGTGCCATTATTAAGCTTATCTACCAGAACACCCATATTCTTCTCCACCATTGACTTTCCCAGCTGTTCTCCTCCTAGTATGTAAGATCTGTGAATGTTTCTAGCCCTCAAGTGCATAATTTTCCATTTATCAACATTAAACCTCATTTGCCACATAGTTGCCCAATGAAACAGTGCATTAAGGTCTGCTGGTAAATTAGAGACATCCTGTATGGACGTTATTCCACTGCATAGCTTGGTATCATCCGCAAACACTGAAATGGTACTTTTAATCCCAGACCCTATATCATTTATAGATATTAAAAAGTAAGGGTCCCAACACTGAACCTCGGGCTTTAATAAGATGAAAAAACATTGCCCAGCAAAACTGCTCATTCTTTATCAGGACAAATCCTAGACAAAGTTAGTATATCATAATTAGCAAAACTCTACAAGGAGCCACATAATATGGCCAGTGATAATGAGGTTCCTCCCTGTCCATGTAATATAGGAGACTATAGAACCCATTGGAAAGACATACTGCTTGTTTCTGAATTGATGAGTATTATTTCAGCACAGAGAAGACATTGATGCCTCATGCAGTAAAGTTTGTTGTGTATTACATGAGAAAAAAAAAAAACATTTTTTATGAGATTTTCTTATCATTGATGCTTTACGTATTTTTGTGTCAATTATAATATATATTATATAATGCAGCAGAAACATATTCATTGCTTTGTCCAAATACACTTACAAATGACAGTTTGACCTTCACCTTTCTAAAGTTGTTTTGTCCGTAAACTGACAGGTGGCAATGATCACTTTATGTGATGTGTCTGGCCTGGAAAGAATGACCCCCAGGGCTTCATAACATTCTCAATTGTTGGCATTGTAAAAGAGACCCATTCATCTTGGTTGCGTGGTGTGTTGATGCTAGTTATGAAAATGCCTGTACTTGTGTTAAAGTGATATTAAACCTTCCGTTTTTTAAGTATTTTTAGCAGCCAATTTAAAGCGGAGTGCTATCCAAAAGTGAAACCTTCGCTGATCTGCTTCCTCCCCCAACCCCCACCCCCTCTGGTGCTACATTTGGCACCATTCAAGGGGGAGGGGAGATTGGGTACCTGTTTTTGACAGGTACCCTTCCCCACTTCCTGGAGACAACGCCGCAGCGCCATCCCTCGAAAGTTTGGCCCCCTCCTCTTCCTCCACCGCTGGCCCAGTTAGAAATCGCAGGCTTCACTGCTGGTTTCCCTTAGGACCAATGGCGGACCCGACAGCTGATCCAGGGGCAAAAATTGGCTTAGGTACCGACACTGTGGGCTCCCTGAACAGGTAGGTGTCCATATATTAAAAGTCATCAGCTACAGTATTTGTAGCTGCTGACTTAAAAAAAAAAATTCCCAGGCAGAACACTGCTTTAATCACTGACTGAGTATGCAGCTTCTTTATCGTCTAATCAATGTTCCGGTTTAGGTCGGTGCTATGATCATTGCCCCATGTTTCCTGTTTCAGGGTGGCTCCTCTCTCTTTCGGTGTCCTACGGAGTCATGTCAGGACAAGTCTGATCATTGGAGGAGAGCAGGCTGAGTTCTTGGCATAGCTAGAGGACTGACCACACTGTGTTCTTCTGCTTAGTGTGGTCATTTTTTAATGGGAAATCAGGACTGGCAAGAACACCAGGGATTTTGCAATATTTACTGTAGCATTAAAATGCAATGTGATATTACGATGCTTACTACAATATTAGTAAATGCAGATGTCATGCTATAATTTTGTCCTTTTCAGCGTTTTCATTGAGCTTTAAATTAAAGATAGCATACAGTAACAGAAGTACAATCATAATCACGTTACAGCAATCTTATAGGTATATGCGTGTGACATAAATCATTGGAAATATATTTATTTATTGGAATAAATTTATTGTAACGTTACAGCATTACAGCAATTTTATAGGTATATGGGTGTGACATAAATCATTGAAAATATATTTATTTATTTATTAGAATGCATTTATTGGAAATATATTTACTACAATATTAATAAATGCAGATGTCAAACCACAATCTATCTATAGCCTACAGGCTTTCCTTTTTTTCCTTTTCAGTGTTTTTATTGAGTTTTAAAGATAGCATACAATAACAGAAGTACAATCATATCTATGTAACAAGTTACAGCATTACAGCAATGTGTTAGGTATATGGGTGTGACATTAATCATTTTAAATATATTTATTGCTGTATTGAGACTGAAGCATGTATATTATGTGGTAGTAACCAACTTATCAACCAGGTGAGATGGGGAGTGGGTTGGGAGGTGGTAGGCATAGAGTGGGCCTGAATTTTTGCATTTTTAACCTGCAGTGAAAGCATGACAAGATCTTATTGTCAGTTGTGGTTGTAGCTTGTCCGTGCAACTGTTTCATTTAAGGCTGTTGTACAATATTTCACGTGTCTGTTATTTTTATTTTAAGAACCATGTTCTCTTCCGTAGCTGGCAATATAAATACTAGGAGAAAGTTATATTGAGCAGGGACATGTACAGATTGAGACCATGTCGCTGAAATTTTGACTTGTCCTGGCACTGACAGGTACATTGGTTATTTTAAACCTTCATTTCAGTAAACCTTTAAATAACGAGTGTAATTACATCATGTTGCCATCACCAGAACTATACTGAATAAGGATAGGACATGTCTATGGTCTGATCTTCAGACGTATTTCTGCTTTACAGATATTTAAAGAATATTCCACATGTAAATTTGGGGCCTCTTTAGCTGACCATAAATGCTACATGGCTGTTGGACATGTATGATGAAGAGGCTGAAGAAACTTTTTTCTTGTTAATTGTTGTGTAGACATGCACACTTGTATGAATTTTTATGCACTCTACCCCAGCATCATGGAGGAACAGCAGTTAGCAGCTGGGAAAATCTAACCAGACCTATCAACTGGCGTTTTAAAAAAAATGGGCAGCCAGGGATGCCTGTAGAGGTCTGAAGTTACCCATATTTATGTCAATCATCAGGATCAACAAGCTCTGAAGTGTGCCCCAACATCTGGACTTTTTCACTAGCACTTTTTTATGAAGAAAATAAAACTGGTGCTCGTGTATAGTTAAACAAAAAAGAATATGACTGTCTGTGTACAGGGGTTATCAAAACAATTTGAAAGAACTCTTAGAGGTGATACCAAATTCAGCAGCAAAGGAAGTAGCCCCTCCATAGTGTGACTGTGAGAGTCTGTCTCTGGGGGGCAGTTATGTTCTGTAAGGATTGCCTTACTACGCTATGCAAGCAATTACAACAGTGACGGCAGTAAATATGAAGGCTATTAAGAAGTTGGGTAGATGGAAGAGGCAGGAAAGTAGAACAGGAAAAACCTCTGCAGGAGAGTAAAGTAGAATGAAGTATGTAGTAATGCAAATAAGACAGAAGAAAGAAACATAGGGCTACATTCACATGGTCGCACACACGAAGGAGGCCACCAGTGAAAATCACCAGATTGTCTTAGGGAGCTCCAGGGGAAGAGACATGCTCTGAAGAAACCATGGAGATGAACATGGGAAGAGGTGAGGCGGAAATCAGAGAGCAAGTAGTTTTCAAGAGGCGAAGAAAACGGTTTGGGTGATATTTTTAGTTGATGCTGGTTAAGTAGCTCAGGGCTTGTGGATAGATTTGTATGTTGTTAGTATTTTAAATCTTATTCATTGGGTAAGCAGAAGCAACTGGAGGGAATGGAAGAGCGGGGTGGCCTACACTGAGCAGTGGATGAATCGTACAGAAAAATTTATGATGGACTGAAGGTGGAATAGCCTGTGTAAAGGCAGGCCAACAAGGAGGGAGTTACAATAGTCGAGGTAAGAGAAAACAAGGGAGCGAATTAGAGGCATTTTGGTGTCATTAGTTAACAAGAGACGTATTTTTATTATGTTACAGTGGTTAAGACGGCAAGATTTGTATAGTGATTGAATGTGACGCCAAAAGGAGAGGTCAGTCCAAGATTAGGCCTAGAACCCTGGCACGAGGGGAGGGACTGAGAGTTGTGCTTTGGATCATTATGGAAAAGTTGGGGAAGGTGCACAGGGGTAGGGAAATATTATGAGCTTGGTTTTGGAAAGTTTGAGTGGTGGGACATCTATACTGATGTGTCAGTTGGTAAATTAGTTATACACAAGGAGATTGTTGGGGTAAAGAGAGATGTAGAGAGATTTGTATGTCGTCAGCATATAGATAGCTTTCTTTGGCTTTCGATAAAATCGACTGACTCAGGGAGGAGATGTAGACAATAGAGGGGATCCAAGGACTGAGCCTTGGATTTCCCTATAGAAGCAGTACAGGAAGAAGGTAGCGTTCTAGGCAACACTGACGGTGTAATGAGAAATGGAGAAATCTTTGAAGAGGAGAGGGTGTTAAATTGTATCATAGGCAGTAGAAAGGCCTAAGGAGTATGGAAAAGAGCAGAAGAGTGTGCAGAGTAATTGTGAGGGGAAAGGGTCCAGAGGACAGGTGGTTAGGTGAGTGTCAGAATTTAGCAACAGAAAAGTATTAAATGTGGTGGTGGACATGGTATGTTAGATGGGGGATATATCTGGACAGTGGAGATCTCACTACAAATTGCTTCAATTTTGTTTTTTTAAATGATCTGCAATATCCTGGGCAGTGACTGAGTTAGTGGGTTAAGGAAGCGGAGGACAAATAGAGAGGTAGAAAAGAGATGACAAAGATTGGATGAGAGGATATTAATCAGAGTGGTGAAATAGGTCTGTTTAGCAGTGCGGAGACAGGAATTGTACTTTTAGGAGGAAGTCTTTACTTCCAGGGTTTTAGTTTTACACCATAGTCTTTCAAGAATGCAGCTATGCCTTTTAAGATGTTTGGTGTTATCAGTTTTCCAGGATCGTGGTGGTCAGGAACCAATCATATGTGTAGCACAGGTCCAAATATATCCAGGGAGGATGAACGCAAGCTGTTGTATGTAGACAAAAGTGGCCTATTCAGGGCAGGTCAGGGATAAGATATTGTCATAGAGGTAATTTGTTGCAAAATAGAGAAGAGAAGCTGTAAAGTGGCAAAGGTTTCTACAGGTAACTGTTTGCTGGTTGGAGGGTTAGGGAATGCATGAAACTGATAAGGTTGTGATCAGAGAGAGCAAAGTAGTGTCTGAAAGTTAGCAAGTAGTGCAAAGGTGGGAGAATAAAAGATCAAAGGTTTTGCTATCAGAATAAGTGGAAGGGTGTGTCCTTTATGTTGGGTCAAAAGAAGAGGTTAGGCTGAGTAGCTGAAAGGTAGCTGGAGAGTGGTTAAATCAGAGGAGATAAAGTAGGGTAGCCAGGCAGAGAAGTCTTAAGGGAAGCGTGATACTGGTCCAGGAGGATCAGTGCAATCCTCACACAAACAAGACAAATACAGTGAGCTTCAAAAGAGGAGAGGGATAGAGAACCTAAAAACTGACTTGTGAGAATAGAAGGATTCCAACTCCACCTCCCTTTCATCTACTTGGTCTGGATGAGTGCGTCCAGTAGTGGATACTATGGGAGAAGAAAGCTGGAGAGGCAGCTTCAGATTTCTGAAGCCAGGTTTCACTAATGGCAGGTAGGGTAAAGGAGTTATGCCGCGTACACACGGTCGGACTTTTCGTCTACAAAAGTCCAATGGACGCCGACGGACTAAAGCTGGCTGGTAATCCGATCGTGTGTGGGCTTCTCCGGACTTTCAGCAGACTTTTTCAGCCTCAAATCCGACGGACTTTAGATTTGAAACATGCTTCAAATCTTTACGTCGTAACTACGACGGACCCCGAAATCCGCTCGTCTGTGTGCTAGTCCGACGGACAAAAACCCATGCTAGGGCAGCTATTGGCTACTGGCTATGAACTTCCTTATTTTAGTCCGGTGTACGTCATCACGTACGAATCCGTCGGACTTTTGTGTGGTCGTGTGTAGGCAAGTCCGTTCGTTAGAAAGTCTGCTGCAAGTCCGCCGGAAGTCCGCCGGAAGTCTGTCGGACAGGCTGTCGGACTTTTGTAGACGAAAAGTCCGACCGTGTGTACGCGGCATTAGAGATAAAAAGGTCATCAACAGTGTGGGCATTTAGGAGGGCACATGAAATTGGGGTAGAGGGACTTGGAAACAAGGCAATAGAAATTAGAGTTTGTAGATTCCTTCTACTGCCAGAGGAAGGAGGGTGACAGGTGTGTTGGTGAAAGTTAGGTCTTGGAGGGCCAGAATTAGGGGATATATCCCCAGAAGTTAGAAGAAGCAGGAGGGTAAGGTAGGTAGGTGGGAAGTTAATTTTTATATGAAGGCACATGCCCCAGTGTCCTGGAGGTCTTTTCAGAGTGTGGGTTAGAATAGCATGATGTGTTAAGTGTAGTAATAGAGAGAGGGCAGGAGTGAGGGTGATACATACAGTGCATCCGGAAAGTATTCACAGCGCTTCACTTCTTCCACATTTTGTTATTTTACAGCCTTATTCCAAAATGGATTAAATTATTTTCCTCAAAATTCTACAAACAATACCCCATAATGACAACGTGAAAGAAGATTAGAAAGAAGAAGATTTGTTTACAATCTTTGCAAATTTATTAAAAATAAAAAAAATCTCATGTACATGTCATGGTTATGCAGTAATCTTTCTCTGTCAGCTAACCTCATCTCATGTGTTCAGACTAAGAGGCCAGCCACTCGCACCTGGTTGTTTTTATAACCTCTCCTCGAAGCATGGCTCCACCCCAGGCCCTATCTGGAACCCTATATTAACCTGTGCACTGCAAGCCAGTGGTGATGATCAACCATTGTGTATTCACTGTGTGTTTGGCTTCCTGTTTCCTGCTTGCCGTGTGCTCTACGTTTGTCTCTGTTACCAACCTTGTTCTCGACTATTCCTGTCTGCTCGTGATCCTGACCTTTTGGCATGTCCCTGTCTATCCCTGTTTGCCTGTGACCCTGAACCTTTGGCGTGTACTCTGTTGTTCCTGTCTGCTAGTCGCCCTGACCTCTGCCTTATCCCTTTACTATCCTTGTTGTTCCAGCCTGCTGCTTCCTCTATCTCCTGTAGTCTACTGTGAGCATGAGCTGTGACCTGGAGCCAGACTGCAGCGCAGTCCATCCTCACCACTGGAGGCTCTGGTGAACACCTGCTGGCTCTTATACTCCGTGCCCTGGGGAATCTATGCTCTAGCTCCCACTGGGATCTGTGTTAGGCCACTTTCACACTGGGGCGGTGGGGGCGTCGGCGGTACAACAGCGCTATTTTTAGCGCTGCTGTACCATCGTTCTTGCAGCGGTATTCGGCCGCTAGCGGTGCGGTTTTAACCCCCGCTGGCGGCCGAAAAAGGGTTAAAATCCCTCGTACAGCGCTGCTATAGCCGCGGTATTGCCGCGGTATAGCTGCGCTGTCCCATTGATTTCAATGGGCAGGAGCGGTGAAGAAGCGGTGAATACACCGCTCCTTCACCGCTCCAAAAAAGCGGTTTGCAGGACTTTTTTCACCGCCCTGCCTGCGCACCGCTTCAGTGTGAAAGCCCTCGGGCCTTCACACTGAACAAACAGCGGAGGCTGTTTAGGGGCGGTTTGCAGGGGGTATTTTTAGCGCAATACCGCCTGCAAACCGCCCCAGTGTGAAAGGGGTCTTAGTGATCCAGTAGACCTGCTTCCTGAACCTCCCAGGGTTCAATCTGCAGCAGTCAGTCCTAGGGTCCACTACCTTAGCGGTGCACTTCTGACTCCTACGGAGTCCATCTGTCACCTGGTCTCAGGTGACCTGACAGTACATAAGTATTCACAGCCTTTGCTCAATACTTAGTTGAAGCACCTTTGGCACCAATTACAGCCTCAAGTCTTTGTGAGTATGATGCTACAAGCGTGGCACACCTATTTTGGGCAGTTTCTCCCATTCTTCTTTGCAGGACCACTCAATCTCCATCAGGTTGGATGGGGAGCAGCGGTGCACAGCCATTTTCAGATCTCTCCAGAGATGTTCAATCGGGTTCAAGTCTGGGCTCTGACTGGGCCACTCAAGGACATTCACAATGTTGTCCCATAGCCATTACTTTGTTATCTTGGCTGTGTGCTTAGGGTCAGTGTCCTGTTGGAAGATGAACCTTCGCCCCAGTCTGAGGTCCAGAGTGCTCTGGAGCAGGTTTTATCAAGGATGTCTCTGTACATTGTTGCATTAATCTTTCCCTCAATCCTGACTAGTCTCTTTTTATTTTTAATACATTTGTAAAGATTTCAAACAAACATCTTTCACATTGTCATTATGGGGTATTGTTAGTAGAATTTTGAGGGAAATAATGAATTTAATCCATTTTGGAATAAGGCTGTAACATAACAAAATGTGGAAAAAATGAAGGGCTGTGAATACTTTCCGGATGCACTGTATAAACCGTATTGCGGAGAGGAGGGGTAGAAGAAAAATAGTTTAAGGAGAAAGAACATGCTTGCGGGAAGGAAAAGTAGAAAGCATATTCCAAAGTAAAAAACAAAAATAATAGTGCGCCAACCAAAACAAAATAAAAAGAGCAGCCAACACAACAATCAGACTAATTGTAACGAAAGTTTAAGGTGAATAAGTATTCCAAAGTGGAGAGAGTAGGTAGCAGACTGTAAAAGAAGAACCTGGGTGGAGAAATAATAATATTATAAGGTTGTATCTGTGTTATTAACCAACAGTTGTGGGTGTACACTTGGCCCTAGGGACTAAAATGAATTAATTGCATGGCTTTGCTGACTATCCTGTGATGAGGACTAAACACCTTATTATATAGATTTGTGATGGAAGTGAGACATGCATATACTTATGTTTAAAGAAGGCCTTTTTTTTTTTTTTTTTTTTTTTATATATAATTACTGTGCTTTGCACTGATTTATACTGTGGCATTGAATGGCACTAATGTAATGATGTGCGGGCAACATTTAGTGCAATAGGATAGTGAGCCCAAGGTGCTGTGATGTCATTGTGCTTTCTGTGATAGTACAGGCTCAGAGGAAATGGGTTGAATGACATTTGCTGTCATTACACCCAGAACACTAGCAACATCTAGTGGTCTAAGGGAATTACTGTAGCGGACATCTCTGGATTAAAGGTGAATATTTTATTTTATTATTATTTTTAGAAACTATTAATTTGTGGCTGAAGTTGGACTTTAAATCTAGCTCACAATACCTTGTCTGGTTACACTTTTAAATTAGACATGGTTCAAGCAAACATGGTCTGCCGGCAAGTGTGTTAGAGGCTTCATTTTTCATTTTGACTGTGGTGTATCTGGAATATGTTTGCAAATGAGGGTTTTATTGTTGGTGTTTATGCAGAGCTCTGGGGACACAGCAATGTCCATGATTCACTTAGAAACCATGTTATAAATATCACCGTAATAAACATTGATGCACTGTTGTTCAAAACGGCAACACACTTAGAACGGGCTTCAGTGTTTCTCCATCACAGGTCCTCTAAAGCCTGCTGAAAAATGATGCTCTGGAGATCTGCTTACTGTGTCCTTTTCCTGAAAAATGTGACCGCATCCTTCCCTCAGGATTATAAAAAGAAAGGCAATTTGTTTCTAAAATAAGCTGCAGAGTTGTGTAAGTTCCTGGAAATGTTTAGCATTTCACAAGTTTAAAAATGTTAGTTTTCTTAATACTCAGCCAATTCTTCCAGTAGTGGTAGCCTGTTTCTGGCTGAATCACAGTCGCTGCAAGTAAAAAACACATGTAGCTTTGTTATTTACTTGAAAACAAGCGGCAAAGCTTGGGGTGTCTCGATCCAGGGACTTTGATTAGTAACATGCTCCATTCCTCAAGCAACAGCCTTATCTGCCTTTCATGTTCCAAACTTAGCAGCATTTGCATAACACAAGGCAAGTACCGGCAGCAAATGGGCACACGTTTTGTTGTTTTAAGATTTTAGGCAACTTTCAGCTTGTAGAGTTGATTAATGGAAAAATGTAGCGTCTAGCAGCATCAAGAAATGCCTTTGTGGAATTTGGAAAATTGGCTTTACAGTGTCTTGGCTGGGAGCAGATTTTTGTAATATATTTCAATGTGATAAAGAAAAAGTTTGCGCAGCAGCCTCTATCTATTCCTAAGTATAGCTGCATGCACCTCGAAACACTTAAAGGTGTAATGCTATGTACACACAATAGGATTTTCCGACAACAAAACCATGGATTTTTTTCCAAAGGATGTTGGCTAAAACTTGTCTTGTATACACACGGTCACACAAATGTTGTCGGATATTCCGAAAGTCAAGAACGCGGTTACGTACAACACATACGACGAGCCGAGAAAAATGAAGTTTAATAGTCAGTGCGGCTCTTCTGCTTGATTCCAAGCATACGTGGACTTTTGTGCGTCAGAATTGTGTACACACGCTCGGAATTTCCGACAACAAGTCTTGTTGTCGGAAAATTTGAGAACCTGCCCTCAAACATTTGTTGGCGAAAATTCTGACAACAAATGTTCTATGGAGCCTACACACGGTCAGACTTTCCGACAACAAGCTTACGTCCAACATTTGTTGTCAAAAAATCCCATTGTGTGTACGGCCCATTAGAGTGTGTACAAATGTGCTGCACTGAAAACTATATAAAGATCTATGCAAATGTCATATAAAACATTTCCATAAAAATCTCCATCAAATATTTGTAAATGTGTGTGTTTAGAAGTGACAACAACAATTTTATCCAAAAACAACTCATATCTTGCCCACAGGTTAATTTTTGAAAAAATATTTACATAAAGTCCAAAAGCATGAATATTCTAAAGTGAACAAAAACACAATCCCAGTGGTACGAAATCAAGTTTATTCAAATAAAGTGTTCTCCAAGGAAAAAGACACAATCCTCCACCTTCCCCTAGAGCAGGGGTCTCCAATTTGCGGCTCGAGGGCCAGATGTGACCCTTTGCTAGACTTTTATCTGGCCCTTGGGGCACTATTCCTCCCACTGATATGAGGCACTATTTCTCCCACTGACACCAAGAATGGGGCACTATTTCTTCCACAATACCAATGATGGGATTACTATTCCTCTTACTAATAGGGACACTACTCCTACTCCTATTGACCACCAACCCTAAGGCCATATTTACTCTCACTCATGCCAAGCCTATGACATTTTCTGCCCCTGCTGGCCACAATCCGGCCCTCCTCAAGTCTGAAGGACAATAAACTGGCTCTTTGTTTGAAAAGTTTGGAGCCCTCTGCCCTAGAGAGTAAACGCTTCCCTCCAGAAATTAAGGTCAATTTAGCATGTTGGTAGACACCAGGACCCAGAGAACATCTTCAGTCTGCTCCAGCTTCTGCATGCAATCAATCAGAGGATCCCAGCTTCATAACCACATTACTTAACCACTTCAGCCCCAGAAGATTTTCCCCCTTAATGACCAGGCACGGCGTCACGTTATGCGCAAACAAAATTGACATCCTGTTTTCCCACAAATAGAGCTTTCTCTTGGTGGTATTTGATCACCTCTGCGTTTTTGTTTTTTTGCTCTATAACCAAAAAAAGCGACAGTTTTGAAAAAAAAGAAACAATATTTTTTACTTTTTGCTATAAATATCCCCAAATTAAAAAAAAAAAAATGTCTTCATCGGTTTAGGCCAATATGTATTCTTCAACATATTTTTGGTAGAAAAAAAATCACAGTAAGCGTATATTGATTGGTTTGCACAAAAGTTATAACGGCTACAAAATCAGGGATAGATTTTATGGCATTTTTATTATTATTTTATTCTTTTACTAGTAATGGCAACGATCTGCGATTTTTAGCGGGACTGGGACATTGCGGCGAAAAGATCGGACACTTTTTTGGGACCATTGACCTTTGTACAGCGATCAGTGCTATAAAAATGCACTGATTATTGTGTGAATGTCACTGGCAGGGAAGATGTTAACAGGCGCTGATCAAGGGGTTAAATGTGTTCCCTCAGTGTGTTCTAACTGTGGGGGGATGGGACTGACTGGAGGAGGAGATGTATCGCTGTTCCTAATTACTAGGAACAGCAGATCTGTCTCTCCTCCCCTGTCAGTACAAGGATTTGTGTGTTTACATACACAGATCCCCGTTCTGGCTCTCGTGCCTGCAATCGCGGGTCGCCGGTGGACAGCGCTGGCTCGCCAGCCACACGCGCCTGCTATGGCTCTTAAAGGACCTGACGTACCAGTATAGCGATTCACGGAAACAAGCCGACCTGCCGCCATATAATGATGGCGGCTGGTCAGCAAGTGGTTAAAGTAAAACTAAAGGCAAAACGTTTTTTTTTTACTTTTTTTTTTTTTGATAGAGTGGAGAGGGGTTAAAACACCTGTCAGTTTTTATTGCAGTCTGTGTAGGAGATACACCCTCTCTATTTGTCGTGTTTACCATTATCATTGAAAGTAAAAGAAAATCCCAAATTTTGGGTTGTCCCCAGAAAAGTAATAGCGGGAAAATCTTCCAAAATGGATGTTGGTTCTGGTGACCTGGGGGTCCCCAAGAAATTCCTTTAATCTGCAGGAATTAGTTAACATTAGTGTGTGTTTTTGATAGGTAAATTTAGTTGCCACACTGTAAGCAGTGTGGCCGTAATCATTTGTTAGGTAAAAGCATAGTTTTGCACGGTCTATACCGTACCCAGTAAAGCTACAATCTGCTAGTCATGTCTGTTCAGTGTGCTCAGCTGCTGAAAGTCTTGTCTATAGCTTCTTCTATATCCAGGGAACTTGAGAAGTTTCTGAATGATAGTTGTGGAGCTAAGGAGATGGCAGCAGGAATACAGCCCTGGCCTATCCCAGAGAGGCAGACTCTGATGGCATGCTGGGAGACTGTATGTACTCTGTGAGCACAATGAGCTCTGGGTCTTTTCCCAGAGTGTATTGGTCCAGCCTGGAGGGCATGCTGCCCTCACAGGCACTGCTGTTATGTGGATGACCTGAGGGCCTGGATGCTGAGACCCTGGGGCTAAAGAAAGCTGACTGAGGGGAGGCTGTCCACAGAAGATCTAGTCTGGTGTAACTGGACTAAGGCGTCGCTTGGAAGTTGGAAGGAGGCAACCAGCTGTTCCTTGGAGTCCTGAAGAGCTTTGTCCATACGGTATCTGCTTCTTCTTTAAGGGATTCTGCTCTTGTGGCTCTAACTACTACTCTGAAGCTAAAGTCTACTGTTTGCTTCAAGCCTGGACTTCACTATAACTTGCTCAGAAAGAAAACCAAAATCTTCTAATATTATATGGTTCTTGTTTTTTGGGGTACTTCACCACTATTCTCCACCCTATCCAAGTTCTCTAAAAATTGAAACAACAAAAAAACAACACCCCTAGACTGGTTTATTAAGAAACATGTGGATGAGCCTGTATGCCTGGGTGCAGGGCAAAGCCTCCGGGGAACACCTGCACACAACTATCCTGTGGCACCTACAGGAGTAGCACTACATATGTAGAAATCTGTATGTTGTTTACAGCGCAGCACATTCATACACAATATCCTTTATGCATTCTACCAAACTACCTGTTCGCTCAAACCAGTGTGCTAAACCTAAAGCAGACCTTCACCCATTAAAATAACTTTTCTCTTAACCGCTCCTCCCCCTCCCTTTTGTACAAGTGTGGATAATTTCTATGTAAAAAAGTAAGTACCTTTTTAATTTGTAATACAAGCGCTTCCTCTTTTTTTTTGCCTAGGTGGGGATAATGTAGGCTGGGCACCCACTGTCTCCTGGGATGTGTGCATCACACAAAGTGTTCAAAGGTTTCAACGCAAGAACTTGCGCATGTACAAACACACAGTGAGTCTCTGCCAGATCCCATATACCTTGCTGAGACACACAGAATGTTTGCACATCTGCAGGATCTTGTTTCAAGATGGCAGCAAGGAAGTCGTTCTAGTGTTGAAATTTCATTTTAGCCAGGTAGGGTGAAGTTCCTCTTTAAAGTTAAACTTTTCAGCTTTTAGAGTGGGCTGGCTTGTGTCATATTGTTCAAGAATGCACAGCTTGCTTGCACATTATGGCACACTTACAGTACCTTTCAGTGTGTCCTGCTTCAGCAATGTGATATCTGTCCTTTCCCTTGTTGATGGTCATGACATACACTATATTACCAAAAGTATTGGGATGCCTGCCTTTACACGCACATGAATTTTAATGGCATCCCGGTCTTAGTCCATAGGGTTCAATATTGAGTTGGCCCACCCTTTGCAGCTATAACAGCTTCAACTCTTCTGGGAAGGCTGTCCACAAGGTTTAGGAGTGTGTCTATGGGAATGTTTGACCATTTTTTCAGAAGGGCATTTGTGAGATCAGGCACTGATGTGGACGAGAAGGCCTGGCTCGCAGTCTCCGCGTTAATTCATCCCAAAAGTGTTTTATGTCTTTATGGATCTTGCTTCGTGCACTGGTCCAAGTCATTTGGTGGTCCAAAAGTAGTTCCTGCACTACTTTTGGCAACTTCGGGGCGATTTTAATAGACACCTGTGCAGAAACCCGCACAGATGTCTCTGAAATTACTACCAAAGTCGGACTGAAATGTGGGTTTGAAATCGTGCGAGTTCAGCTGAACTCGCTTGATTTCAAACGCGCCTTCAGTGTGAACCCAGGCTTACATGGACAAAGCTTACAATGATTGAAGGTGTTCCTATCTGAATAGGACTCCATATTGGTCCAGAAAACAAGTCACTGGTTAAACAGCCCCCTCAGTAAAGTTAAAGAACCAAACTTCCATGTAATAGGACAAAAAGGAAAGGAAAAAAAATGTATCCCAGGCTCCATCATGCAGTAGGCACCTTCTGGAGCCTTATTCATCATCACTGTCTCTGCCTGCTTTCTCAGTCCCCACTCTAAGAAGTCTTGTTACTTCCAAGGTTTGGAAACACATGCATACCTTCCTCCCATAATATAGTACTCATAGCTAAGCATCCAACTGCCAGACCAGAATAACATAATTTGGGGCTTGGTGGAGCATGTGTGTAATACATTTTCAGGAAAAGTTGATTTTTGCCCAAAAACCTCCATAAAGGACTTAGGTGGCAGGCAGAAGTGATAAAGTGGCATACTGCTTAGCGGGAGGGTGTCTTTGTACCCAGAGGTGGCACTTTATGCTAATCAGGGCTCTGTTGCATACAGGGAACGTGTAAAGAGGAAAGAGCTCAGAATGGTTAAAATAGTTCACATACAGTATGTGTATTTATAGTGTGTTCACTGGCTATCTTTAGAAGTTTTGCATAGGCACCTATTTTATTTATCTTATGACCCTCTTTTTCCATACATGTACATACATGAAAACTGTAGAGTTATATTTTGGACTTCATCAACTTTGAAGCCATATTTAATCTTTCTGATCATACAGAATGACCCACCGTCTTGTGAATTTTTACCAAATATGTCCGTTTCCATCAGTGTGCAGCTTGCTGCGCAGAACCTTTTCGGGACTTCAGGGATATGGATTTCATAAGATAATAATAGCGTTTATTCCATGTGGCATGGTGCCACTTATAGAAACGTAAGTTTGACTGACCAGCTGAGGACGGTGTTATTAATCACTTCGTAACATAGCTTTTCCTGGTAATAACCTTCTGAAGGGCAGAACACATTCTAATCTCCACATATTCTACAGCAGGACAAGCATGTATCGGGGTGACAGCCAAGACTACACATGCGTCTTCTGAATCCATGTCAAAATAAATATAGATCTAAATCTCAGGAGCTGGCAAATGCTACCCTGTAAGTGAATATGATCTGAGGCTCCATGGTTGTTTTTGGATTTTCTTTGCTTGTACAACAAATAGAATGGGGAGAATTATCAATCACTTTACTCTTGTGCTGTCAGATTTTATTATTTTAAACAGGATCAGTCACCTACCTACAGAGGAGTTAGTCATATCATACCATGGCACAGGACTTTAGAGAATGCAGGCCAGGAAATAATAACATGACCGAAACATAATAATAACACTGGTGGGATGGAATTTGGTTTACCAAAGTTGCTGCTTCCTTTGTCTTGATGGGTATAGCCCAGACAGGGGTGGGCATACTGTACATAGCCCATGCTTATCTATAGAGGCCCAAACAGAAAATAATTACTGAGATGCATGCAGGGATTACATGGGGACAATTTAAAATACTGCAAACATGGAGATCAATCAATGAATACACCTGTCTGTATCATCTGTTTATTGATATCATATCTAGCTGTTCAGAACCCGATTGTACAGTACAGTCGGGTTCTGAACGATGCTTAGGAACTACTTTTTAACACAAAAAGATAGTGAGGTTTGCTTGCGTGTTAAGATGAATAAAATTGCATATTTATTGTGTTGAGTGATCGCAGGTAAGTCTTGCTATCTGATTTTATGTGGCTATTTATACACTGGTAGGGGTACAGTCTACAGAAATTAGGTCTATTGGAATACATTACATTCTTTTTTAAATGGCTGCATTTAATAGTTGTGACATCATAACATGCCATCATAAACATCGAATGCAACTTTCAGGCTAGGCATTGAGGCTAGGTGTACTTTGCGAGCCACATTTTGTGCGGCCACGGCAGCTCATTCAATTCAATGGGCTGCCATGCCTCCTGAAATTTAAATAAAAAGTCCCTGCACCATTTCTGGAATCACAGACCACACAGGAACCTCAAGTGCGGTTCAATTTTCAGTGCATGCGACGTGCCATTAGGACTATTGGCACTCGCATGCATCCACCGTCTTTTTCTGTGCAGGTGGTGTTGCGGCTGCAGGAAACAGGTGTGGACCCGCAGTGGGAACCACCCGCACAGATGTGAACCTAGCCTGAGGTGGATTCTGCTGCCAGTGAAGTTAACACTGGTGTTGAATGCTTTTTGCATCCTGGGCTTTTATGTCTATGCCCTTAAAGTGAATGTAAACTTGATTCAGGAAATTTGACCTAAGCACACATATCTGTAGTGTTTTCTTATCTCTCTCCAAAGCACTAAGTCCTGTGTGTTTCTGCTGTTTCGTTGCTCTATTATCAGCATGATAACTTCTGACAAGTTCTCTGTCAACCAAGATAAAACCAGCCTGAAACTTGTGTTGAGGGTGGTTGCTATAAATAGATTAAAAGAGAGCTGGTCTATTCACAGCACAGCTCTGAAAGTCTCTGCCTATGTGGAATGGGTGTGTGTGCCTTTCCTCCAATCAGCTGTCTTGGCTGCATGCTCAGGCTTCACTTCCAGTGCTGAACAGGAAGAGAAAATCTCTAACATAATGTGCACTTTCTAAAGAATATATAAAGCTGAAGACAACAGATATACATGTAAAACTTATTTAGGGAGATTTGTTTCATCTCTGTGTATTATCTGAGGCTGTTCACTTCACTGGGTACAGTATCTCACAAAAGTGTGTACACACCTCAAATTTTGGTAAATATTTTATTATATCTTTTCATGTGACAACACTGAAGAAATGACACTTCGCTACAATGTAAAGTACTGAGTGTACAGCTTGTATAACAGTGTAAATTTGGTGTCCCCTCAAAATAACTCAACACACACCCATTAATGTCTAAACCGCTGGCAACAAAAGTGGTACACCCCCAAGTGAAAATGTCCAAATTGGGCCCAAAGTGTCAATATTTTGCGTGGCCACCATTATTTTTCAGCACTGCGTTAATCCTCTTGGGCATGGAGTTCACCAGAGCTTCACAGGTTGCCACTGGAGTCCTCTTCCACTTCCCCATGATGACATCACGGAGCTGGTGGATGTTAGAGACCTTGCGCTCCTCCACCTTCCGTTTGAGGATGCCCCACAGGTGCTCATTAGGGTTTAGGTCTGGAGACATGCTTGGCCAGTCCATTACCTTTACCCTCAGCTTCTTTAACAAGGCAGTGGTCGTCTTGGAGGTGTGTTTGGGGTCATTATCATATTGAAATACTGCCCTGCGGCCCAGTCTCCGAAGGGAGGGGATCATGCTCTGCTTCAGTATGTCGCAGTACATGTTGGCATTCATGGTTCCTTCAATGAACTGTAGCTTCCCAGTGGCGACAGCACTCATGCAGCCCCAGACCATGACACTTCCACCACCATGCTTGACTGTAGGCAAGACACACTTGTCTTTGTGCTCCTCACCTGGTTGCCGCCACACACACTTGACATCATCTGATAAATAAGTTTATCTTGGTCTCATCAGACCACAGGACATGGTTCCAGTAATCCATGTCCTTAGTCTGTTTGTCTTCAGCAAACTGTTTGGGGGCTTTATTGTGCATCTTCTTTAGAAGAGGCTTCCTTCTGGGATGACAGCCATGCAGACCAATTTGATGCAGCGTGCGGAGTATGGTCTGAGCACTGACAGGCTGACCCCCCACTGCTTCAAACTCTGCAGCGCTCCTACATCTATTTCCCAAAGACAACCTCTGGATATGACGCCTTTTACAGTGCTTTGAATGTGGAATTGGATGACAAAACAATTGTAAGCATGATAAGTCTTCAAAGGAATAAAGGTTATAGTGTACCCCGGCATGTCAAATTCATGATATGTGTCTGTGTTACAGTGTACTTGTTTTAAAAAGGATCCTGTTCTCTTTGCATTGCTTCCTGTCTGTGAGATACCTAGTATTCCTGCCAGTCCCCCTGCTTCCCTATTTCCTATTATAAACTGACTATGCTAGGCATGAAAGCACATCCATTCAAGTATGTATAGGGAATGTGATAGCGCTGCTGCAAACTACAAATGATGATGATGATAATACCAATAACAATGTGCAATAAAATCGTATGTGCTGATTAAATAGTCCAATAATATGAAAATAGTGATAAGAAATTGTGATGAAAAAATATATAATATAATAATATATAAAATGATAATGAATAATCTTCTTATATAACATGTGCTTCAATTATCACTGTGCAAAAAGGTGCTTCTCATGCAGGACGACAGTCGGTGACAAGTGCTTTCTTCACCAGGTGCAATGGCAGCTCACCTCCTTGCTAGACCATGATAGGGTCAAACACACTCAGAACTTATAATGGTTCTCGCATGCAAATGGCTCCAATTTGGTCTCTATTAGTTCCTATGAAGAGTCTGCAGGGATCAAACACGCGCTGCACCCTGTATACTTCTCCTTTAATATTTCCTCTGTTATTTTCACCAGCAACTTCAAACCGACATGAAAATATAAAGTACTTCCAATAGTGCAGTACCAGGTGTTAAGTGGAATGAAACCTCACCACCCCAGCTTCATACATTATACTCACATTTATTTAAATATAAAACAGCGTAATAAAATTCAACAGGTCTCACATGTGTCATCGCCAGCCTCTACCATTATGCTACCATCCTCGTAGGTTCATCTGGAGGGTTTAAACAGAGTTTACTATATCTTCATTTTATGAATGAACAGGAAGCTTCTGTACAGAGTGCTTCCTGTTCATTTATTCAGTGTAGCTACAGCTGAAGAGGAAAATCGAGGGCTCACTGTGAAAAATGAAACATCAGGGGTTTGTTTCGACCCCTGATATTTCACCAAGGCTCCTTCCTAACAGAACTCTATAAAATGAAAAAAAAACGTTACAAAAATATTATGTAAAAAAATAACATTGCAAAAAATAAATTAAAAAAAATAAATTAAATTAAAGAGGTTGTAAACCCTGAAGGTTTTTTTTTTATCTTAATGTATTCTATGCATTAAGATAAAAAGCCTTCTTAGTACAGCAGTCCCCCTAATACTTCCTTATCTCATCCCGATCCAGCAAAATTGCAGGAGTGTCTCAGCTGCCAGGGACTCCTCTCCTCATTTGCTGAGACAGCAGCGTGGCATCATTGGCTCCCACTGCTGTTATTCAAAGTCAGTCAGCAAATGAGGAGAGAAAGGAGGAGGGGTCGGGCTGTTGCTCCACGTTTGAATGGACACAGGGAGCTGCTTTCTGTGGAGGCACTCAACAGGGGGGAGGGGCCAGAAGCACCAGAGAGGGACCCAAGAAGAGGAGGATTTGGGCTGCTCTGTGCAAAACCAACTGCACAGAGCAGGTAAGTATAACATGTTTGTTATTTTTAACGAAAAAAAAGTATCACTTTAAGACCCCTTTTGCACTGGGGTGTTTTTTAGACGCTTTTGGGATAAAAATAGGGCCTGTAAAATCGCCTGAAAAACACCTCCCCTGCAGTCCTAGTGTGAAAGCCAGAGTGCTTTCACACTGGGAAGCTGCGCTAGAAGGATGTTAAAAAAAAAGTCTTGCAAGCAGCATCTTTGGAGCGGTGAAGGAGCAGTGTAAACACTGCTCCTGCCCATTGATATGAATGGGCACCCCTGCCAAAGCGCCTGCAAAGCGCTTCGGCGTTACACAGGCACATTTAACCCTTTATTTGGCCACTAGCGGGGGTTAAATGCTCTTTGCTAGTGGCTGAATAGCGCCGCTAAAAAGATGGTAAAGCTCCACTAAAACTAGCGGCATTTTACTATCAACGCCCACCCGCCACAGTGTGAAAGGGGTCTAAGACTTCATTTACAGGGAGCATTTTTTTTATGAGCCTAGGATTCACAGGTGTTTGTGTACAGCCACAGTCAGAAACCTGTACAAACCAACTTCAGGCTGACAGACGCTAAGTCTATTCACCTGTCACTGTACATCATGGATGCAAATTGGATCACTCATACTGTATATGCATGTACCTGCTCAGATGTGAAATTACATACATAGAGCCACTTCTTCTGACAGCCTGTCATTGATTTGTACATGCTGCATGCAAACACCTGTGACTCCCAGTTGCAGAAATACTTCTTGATGCTGTATGGCATTTTGCAGCCATATGAATGAGGCTTAAACACACACACACACAGACACACACACTGCAGTAATAGTTTTGTGTATCTTCAATTTTCACCATTTCACAAAAAGGCACAATTTACATTTATAAATATTTTTGTTATTTAGAAATCAATACAAGTTTATCTTTTCCATTTAATAGGATTTTAGTAGAAGTGTTGTAAGTTATGTTGTGTTTGTGAGCACTTATGATGATTTTAGTGAATTTTTATAGAAAATATCAGTTTTGATAATCAGGCAATTGAAAAAGGCAAGCACTCAATTGCCACATCCGTAAATACAGGGAGGAGAAGGTACTGAAACAAGTAACCAAAAGTTGGACTTTATAGGCATGGAAACAATGGAGAAGTAACAAAAATAGTATTCATAATATTTATTGAAAAAAAGACATCATATATAAACAGTGTTCAAAGAGGATAAAACCTTAAACAAATGATACAATTTGTACACTGAGCCCTTGTGCGTCTACGCGTTTCGCTGTGAGGCTTCTTAAGGACGCGATCAAGGTTCAAAATGTAACAAAAGAGAGCGAATCTCCCTATCTTCAAAAGAGTGAGGCTCAAGTACAAATTCGTAGCAGCTGGAAAATTTCCAAGGATATGGAATAATTCTAGCAACATTTTTCAGTATTGCTATGGCAGGAGCAGGTGTGCGTCATATATCCAAAGGAAAAAAGTAAGCATACAAACACTGGAAAGCCCAAGATCCAGAAAGGGATCATGGTAGTGTTCAGCAATGCCAGTGGCATACAGCAAAACTCAGACTAGCATATACTGCTTGACCCTTGGAACAGGTAAGTGTGCCCCTGGGAGACAGCCAGGTGCTGTACATGAGCACCCGGCTGTCTCCCAGGGGCACACTTACCTGTTCCAAGGGTTAAGCAGTATTTGCTAGTCTGAGTTTTGCTGTATGCCACTGTCTCATAAACTTGTAGTGTTTAGGGTATATTCACACTGCATGCAGCCAGTGATGTCACCGGCGCATTTGCTCTGAAGGGATGGCTGTGAGTGTGAGATCATCGCGGTTGGGCCAGTCAGATGCCTGGAGCACACGAACCCGGAAAGAAGACCGGGTCAAGATGGAAGCCCTATCGGCAGTGACAGCATGCCACTGGAGGGCTTTATTCTAAGGTAAGTATTTCATGATGTGCTAGTAGGTTGCAGGGGTTTTTTTTTTTCTTTTTAAAGTTGCAGTTTACTACCGCTTTAAATTTATTTTTGCAAGCAGTGCCTTGGTATCAGCCTCTTGCTGCCTCTACAGCAGAGTTCAGACTGGGAAAGGAAGAAGCAGCACAAAGAGCTACTCAGCTGTGTCGTCTTATGCTAAGAAGGAACATGCTGATAGGAGAGAGCAGTGACAAAAAATTTGCTCATTAATATGCTGCGTCTCTTTTCTTTGTCCAGTGAGGGAAGGGCAAGACCTGTATCTTACAGAGAAAAATCAGGTGCTGTGTGGCAGAGCTGTGTGATTCTCAGGACAGGATGGACAGAATAACAACTCCTTACCGTATTTATTGGCGTATAACACGCACAGGCGTATAACACGCACATTCATTTTTAGAGGGAAGTTTCAGGAAAAAAACGTAAATTTTAAATAAGGAACTTTGAAGCAAAATAAGGGTCAGTGCCAATCTGTAGCCTCACCATTACCATCAATTCAGCCTGATCAATGCCCATCTGCAGGCTCACAAGTGCCATCAATGCAGCCTCATCAGTCCACATCAATGCAGCAGCCTCACCATTGCCATCAATGCAGCAGCCTCACCATTGCCATCAATGCAGCCTGATCGATGCCCATCTGCAGCCTAGAGGGGACAGGGAGGGGGGCGGGACAAGCGCCGACAGATTACATACAGTGAGAATCTCCTATGATGGACAGAACAGTGGTCCAATGGTGGCCCAGGAAACGGGACTTCCTATCACAGAGGCCGCCAAGTAAACAGGAGATTCTCACTGTATGTAATCTGACGGCGCTCGTCCCGCCCCTCTCCCTGTCCCCTCTGAGGCAGCTAAAATTGAAGTATTGGCGTATAACACACACACGCTATTTGCACCCAATTTTCAGGGTGAAAAGGTGTGTGTTATGTGCCAATAAATACAGTATTTCATCTGTGTTTTAGCTGATTGCCTGGAGTCCAGCTATAGTGGTTTCTAATCTTGTTATAATGTATTCAATATTTTACATTATACATGTTTATATATCCACTTCAGCCCCGGAAGGATTTACCCCCTTCCTGACCAGAGCACTTTTTAGAATTTGGCACTGCGTCGCTTTAACTGCTAATTGCGCGGTCATGCAATGCTGTACCCAAACGAAATTTGCGTCCTTTTCTTCCCACAAATAGAGCTTTCTTTTGATGGTATTTGATCACCTCTGCCGTTTTTATTTTTTGCGCTATACACGGAAAAAGACCGAAAATTTTGAAAAAAAATGATATTTTCTACTTTTTGTTATAAAAAAATCCAATAAACTCAATTTTAGTCATACATTTAGGCCAAAATGTATTCGGCCACATGTCTTTGGTAAAAAAAAATGTCAATAAGTGTATATTTATTGGTTTGCGCAAAAGTTATAGCGTCTACAAACTAGGGTACATTTTCTGGAATTTACACAGCCTTTAATGTATGACTGCCTATGTCATTTCTTGAGGTGCTAAAATGGCAGGGCAGTACAAAACCCCCACAAATGACCCCATTTTGGAAAGTAGACACCCCAAGGAAATTGCTGAGAGGCATGTTGAGCCCATTGAATATTCATTTTTTTTGTCCCAAGTGATTGAATAATGACAAAAAAAATTACAAAATTTGTCACTAAATGATATATTGCTCACACAGGCCATGGGCATATGTGGAATTGCACCCCAAAATATATTCAGCTGCTTCTCCTGAGTACGGGGATACCACATGTGTGGGACTTTTTGGGAGCCTAGCCGCGTACGGGGCCCCGAAAACCAATCACCGCCTTCAGGATTTCTAAGGACGTAAATTTTTGATTTTACTCCTCACTACCTATCACAGTTTTGAAGGCCATAAAATGCCCAGATGGCATAAACCCCCCCCCAAATGACCCCATTTTGGAAAGTAGACACCCCAAGTTATTTGGTGAGAGGCATGTTGAGTCCATGGAATATTTTATATTTTGACACAAGTTGCGGGAATGTGACAATTTTTTTTTTTTTTGCACAAAGTTATCACTAAATGATATATTGCTCACACAGGCCATGGGCATATGTGGAATTGCACCCCAAAATACATTTAGCTGCTTCTCCTGAGTATGGGGATACCACATGTGTGGGACTTTTTAGGAGCCTAGCCGCGTACGGGGCCCTGAAAACCAATCACCGCCTTCAGGATTTCTAAGGGTGTAAATTTTTGATTTCACTCTTCACTGCCTATCACAGTTTCGGAGGCCATGGAATGCCCAAGTGGCACAAACCCCCCCCCAAATGACCCCATTTTGGAAAGTAGACACCCCAAGCTATATGCTGAGAGGCATGGTGAGTATTTTGCAGCTCTCATTTGTTTTTGAAAATGAAGAAAGACAAGAAAAAAAAAATTTTTTTTTTCTTTTTGTCAATTTTCAAAACTTTGTGACAAAAAGTGAGGTCTGCAAAATACTCACTATACCTCTCAGCAAACAGCTTGGGGTGTCTACTTTCCAAAATGGGGTCATTTGGGGGGGGTTTGCCACCTGGGCATTCCATAGCCTCCGAAACTGTGATAGGCAGTGAAGAGTGAAATCAAAAATGTACGCCCTTAGAAAGCCTGAAGGCGGTGCTTGGTTTTCGGGGTTCCGTGCGCGGCTAGGCTCCCAAAAAGTCCCACACATGTGGTATCCCCATACTCAGGAGAAGCAACAGAATGTATTTTGGGGTGTAATTTCACATATTCCCATGGCATGTTTGAGCAATATATCATTTAGTGACAACTTTGTGCAAAAAAAAAAAAAAAAAAATTGTCTCTTTCCCGCAACTTGTGTCACAATATAAAATATTCCATGGACTCGACATGCCTCTCAGCAAATAGCTTGGGGTGTCTACTTTCCAAAATGGGGTCATTTGGGGGGGTTTTGAACTGTCCTGGCATTTTATGCACAACATTTAGAAGCTTATGTCACACATCACCCACTCTTCAAACCACTTGAAGACAAAGCCCTTTCTGACACTTTTTGATTACATGAAAAAATTTTTTTTTTTTTTGCAAGAAAATTACTAGCAGGTATCTGGGCTGATCCCGCTAACACTGCGTTTTTGGGAACCCTAAACTGCTGGGGACGCCGGTATAGATCTGATTGGAACAGATATTGATCCGTTCAGATACTATACCACTAAGGGAGGTGTGCGGTGCGTGCGTGGGTGTTAGCGCTACTGGCACTAACCTGACGCTGCCTGGGGCTGGTGCTTGCCAGTTCAGCAAAACGCTACCAAAAAAACTGTTAGCGATCGCAGGGATCAGGCCTGACTCTGCGAACGATGCAGTTATGCGTTTAGTGTTTTGTAAGTGTCAGTGATCGATTGATACTGCACTTGGGTGGGCTGGACCGGGCGAGGGGCAAAACGCAGGTGATAGCAGGTATCTGGGCTGATCCCGCTAACACTGCTTTTTGGGAACCCTAAACTGCTGGGGACGCTAGTATAGATCTGATCAGATCAGATATTGATCCGTACAGATACTATACCACTAAGGGAGGCGTATGCTGCGTGCGTGGGTGTTAGCGGTACTGGCGCTAATCTGACACTGCCTGGGGCGACGCATATCACCACCGGGCAATCAGGGGGCTAAACCTTTATTCGGTAATAAACGGCGGGTGCCCTGACACTATAAAAAATAAACGAACTAACCAGCGTCACCCGTAGCGGTTATACGGTGATCAGTGGTGAAAGGGTTAACTAGGGGGCAATCATGGGGTTAAAACCTTTATTAGGTAGTATATGGGGGTTCCTGTCGCTATAAAACGCTGACGGCGAACCTAAATATTTACTTCCTAACTAGCGTCACCAGTGACACTAATACAGCGATCAGAAAAATGATCGTTTAGCGACACTGGTGACGGGGGTGATCAAGGGGTTAAAACTTTATTGGGGGGGGTTAGGGGGTATCCTAGACCTAAAGGGGGCTAACACTCACTGTCCCACCACACTAACTGTCACAAACTGACACCATGCAGTAATCAGAAAAAAAAACAAAAACTGCTTGGTGTCAGTGTGACGGGGGGGGGAGGGGTGATTGGAGGGTGATCGGGGGGGGTCGGGGGTGTAAAGTATGCCTGGCATGTTCTACTGTAAGTGTATGTGTTGTGCAACTCACTCTGATGTCTTCTCTCCTCGGCGCCGGAACGGAAACTGCCGAGCCAAGGAGAGATGACATCACATCCTCTGCCTGTGTGTACTATACACAGGCAGGGGAGGATTCTCATTGGCTGGGAGCGATCGCGAGGGGGGGGCACGATCGGATGGCCTCCCCCTCATCACTGAATGCTCCCAGACCAAAGCCAACTGCCTCGGGCACCGGGGGGGGTCCGATCGGACCCCCCGCCCGCGGGAAGGCAATCACGTACCAGGTACGTGATTTTGCCTGCCCGTGCCATTCTGCTGACGTATATCAGCGTGAGGCGGTCGGCAAGTGGATATATATATACATATCTGAGTGTAGCCTTTTAATTAATTATGCCTGCAGAGGAAACATACCATATTTTTCAATCTGTTGAATTAGCCAATAAATTAACTCCAGATTTTCAGCTTTCATTGAAGGCTAACACAGATTAGGATACTTCTGGCAATAAAACGTTTTACACCTGAATCAAATCCCTAATTTTAAGAACATTAACAAATAACCCTGCTAATTTGTAAGAATAAAAATCAGCTAAATTAATTAAATTGTTTGAGCACTTACTGTAATGCGGCTCAAAAGATTAGGATTGTTATTTTTCTATTGTGTATGCATGTGAACGAGATACTTGCAGATGTCCTCGTTTTAATCTTCTGGTTTAAGAGATCAGATGATTAAATTGTAATACAAGTCATAAGCATTGGGACTTGGCAGAATAACATAGGCAGCTGAGACAAACAAAATAATAGGCAATCCTCAAGGCTTGGCTTGTAATACATATGACTTGGAATATGTTCCGTGTAGAGAGACGCTAGTTTGGTCAAAATATTCTTGTTTCTATTATTCTAATCCTTTATAAGAAGCCAACACTTTACAAAGGACAATATATTATCATAAAGAAGATCACACTACTAATTACATATTGTATGTACAATAATAGAAAAGAAATGGAAGGAGGGAGGTCACTGTCCAAAAAATCTTTTAAACTATCTGAGACTAATGGCCATACTGATGGCAAGTTCACATAGGCATTGGATGTAAAATTGCATCGGCCTTGGCCCACACTAAGAAAACTACTTCCAGGGGATGAAATTAAATTTCACACCCAATGAAACAGATGTTTGGACTTTGCATTTGATCCAGTATACCCTTTCAGACCAAGTGGTTTAGAAGCACTTGATGGGTGTTTAAAACTGCACGTCAGACGCCCACTTATAAAGCTTCAAGTGTACCTTCAAAGCTTTTTTTATAGTTCCAGATAGAGTAGGGAAGGAATAAAATACCTGCTAGTTTATTTTTTGCTGTCTGTGTCCCTTTGAGGAAATTTCCCTTCACTCCCATTCCTGAAGGTGTGACCGGAAGTAAGGGTAATTTCTCTCTTAGACCATTGTCACTTTGACAGATGTCATCCAGTGGATGGTTTCCTTTCACCCCTTTTATTGGTGACAACTGTAACATTTTGGATTTCCCATCACTTTCTATATCCTGGTGACAACTGCCAGTGCAACACAGAAGGTCATCTCCCCAGCAGGGACCTAGAGAACAAAACAAACCTCCCTACGTAATCTAAAACCAAAAAAATAAAGTTTAGAAATCTATACACAACTAATTGAGTACGCTAAATTTGTACAATTGCATTTGGGCTTTAGAGGCTGGTCAGACAGTTTTGGGCAAGGAGTCTGCAAAAGAGTAAACCTAAAGCAGTGGTGGCCGCTTATGCAATGTGCAGGGGCTCTGCCCCCCTAATCTATGCGTCCGGCACCTAAACTACATGCACATTATTAGAGCCTGAGGCTCTAATTGGCTTAAAAGAGGGTGGGCTCCACTGCGCCCGGAGCCCACCCAGTTGTGTGACATTAGCGAATAATATTCACTAATGTCTTCCTGTTTCTGCTCCCTGCTAATCAGGAAGTGGGTCCTGAAACCTGATTGGCCGGGCGTCCTAAGTCCTGATTGGCCGGGAGGAGGAGCAACTGCTGGGAGGAGATGCCAGAGGGGAAGCTACAACCTGGATGGGGTAAGTGCAGTGGCTGACATGCAAGCGATGCGGCGATGGGGAAGGGGAGCAGCAATCGAGCGTGGGGGGGGGTCTTGGTTGTTTGGTTGGCAATCACCTTGTAAAACAACACATTCAGTTTAAAATAGAAATTAAATTAAAAACTTTTGTGTATAGATTTAAAAAAACATCAAGAATACCATTTTTCTCCTTTTTTAGAAGTGATCACATTCTCTCTGTTCTCAGCTGCATAAGAGCTGGGAGGAGGAGAACCAACAGTACACTGAGCTTCCCAGTGAATGGCTGTGCAGAGGGGGGGGGGGGTCAGGACAAGTCTGATTATTGGAGGAGAGCAGGCTGAGTTCCGAGCATAGCTAGAGAACTGACTGCGATGTGCTCTCCTGTTTAGTGTGGTCAGTTTTTAATAGGTAAGCAGAGGGACTAGGAGGAACACCAGGAATTTCACATAAAGGAAGCAATACAAGGAGAGCAGGATACTTTTTTTTGTACTTCATAAAAGTACATGGTACAGCAGGCACATATCAGGAATATGAAATGTTGGGGTAACAAATACTTTGAGGGCTGATCTCTGTCGAGCATGCAAACTTATGTCCCTAGAGAAGGGAAAGGGGTAGAGCAAGAAGGATGGTGTCAGGTACCTATCAGAACAACAGCAATTCAATTACTTGTTCCCTCCAACAGTAGACAGTTATTAGTGTGAACAAGCTGTTATTTCATGTCTATGGGTGCCTTGCATTATAGATACACTTAGTTACAAAGTATATATGATAAGTATTGAATTGTATTGTAACTGTACTGTTTGCCCTAACGCTGTAAAGCGCTGCGCATACTGTTGGCGCTATATAAATCCTGTACATTAATAATAATGATAATGGACATGCACACAAATTCTGACTTGCATTGAGTTTTTATTAATATTGAGTTAATTGAGTTTACCTGTGTTCAGTTTTTGAACTGCAAATGATGGATTAGTACCACATATGCTAATAGGTATTCTGTCATAAAATTGGAGCAGTGGGAAATGTCTGTGTTGCTTTTAGCCACATTATAAATGCTCCAAAAGGAGATTGTTCAGGGCATATCTCCAGGGAAATGTTACACCAGTTGTAGCATATCATGTTATGAGCCGGGAAGCCCCACTCAGCACCTCTCTAGTAGGAATTCCAGGCCCGCGTTCCATGTTGCATCAGGATGACTTTTTGACCATTGCACTATTATTTCATACTGAGAATCCTGCTTCTCCACAGGTGGAAAACACATCACAAATGCTAAACATATAGCCATAACGTGCTCACTACCACCATCCATGCAGAGAAAACATTTCCATGATCCAGGCAGAGTAAAATGTAAACCCATATGCCTAATCCTGCTACTAGAGACTTTAATTCTAAGGTACCAAAGATCACATTGCAAGTGGTCCATAAATTTCTAGAATAGTTGGGTGTCCAAGAACTTTATGACTTCTTTAATTTTATGTTGGATTTCCTCTTCATACTCCATGCAGCACAAAATCATCTTCATAATATGGACACACTGTTCTATAATTTTATTTTGCCAGTAGGAGAATGCACTATTATAATTTTTTCCATTAGATCCGGATTAGTTTTCCAGTAACCAAAGCTTAGGTTTTCTTTGATGGGTACACCAATGTATCCTAACTCTGGTCATCAGTAGCTATTAATGCGCTGTGTATTCCAGTTCTCTTGGCAGAATTACAGGTTTAAGCAGGCATCACTAAATGGTGGACCGTGGTCTGGATCTTGACCACCTTACTATTCTAGCTAGACTGCTTTGGTCATGCCACTTAGGAGCCACTTCTTACCCCTATCCTATACTGCTATCATTTTCAGAGGAGCATGGAAGGCAGAACAGTTCTCTATGCATGTCGGGAGCTGCCAAAGTTAACTTTTCAAGTTAACCAGCAGGTGATAGGTTGCTAGCATGCAGGGTGGTCCTAGTAACCAATCACCAGTCGTTAATATGAAGAGCTCTGGCAGCTCCTACTCCTACCCTCCATCCAGTGCTGCTGTGCCTCCCACCTTTTATCCTTGATGACTGTGTAAGGTAGGAGGGTGAAGGGGGGGGGGCAGAGGATATGGCTGTGAGGGGGGTGATGTGAAGGGGGGCAGCAAACATGGCTGAGGAAAGAGTTGATGTGAAGGGGCAGAGGGAATGGTTGATAAGGGGGTGATGTGAAGGGGCTGTGAGGGGGAAGGTTATGTGAAAGGGGCAGAGGACATGGCTGTGAGGAGGGGGGGGGGGGTGATGTGAACGGGGCAGTGGAAATAGCGATGTGAAGGGGGCAAAGGACATGGCTGAACGGGGCAGAGGAAATGCTAGGACATTGCTTAATGACGTTGAGTCATTAATGCTCACTTCCACCAGCACAGGAGTGAGCTCTTTCTCTGATCCAACCCCATCACATGCCCTTTCTCTCCCCCGATGCAGTAGCTCTCAGCTCCGGAGGTGAGTGGTAATGACTATGCCTCTCTTAGCAACATCCTGGGAGTATTCCAGAGGCTTCAGAAGGTGCTTAAATTCCCTATAACCAAAGGCAATATTTATCTTTAGTAAGAGCTGCACAGTTTGTTTTACCTTATCTGCATAGGCAGATTTTGGTAAAGGTGGACTAACCCTTTAAACAATAAGTGACGTGTTTTGTAACACGATGAAATAACCTCTAGGTCTGTGGTTGGCATGCCAGAACTGCTTTTCTATCCCTTGTCTGACCATACATTGAATAGGTGTAAGGTTCTTGTATGTATGTATGTAATTGTATGTATTAAGAGAGACATTTTACAGTTGAAAGACTGTTCTGTCATCCAGTGCCTATGTACCTGTATGACTAGTTAGCGGTATAACTTGTGCCTTCTGGGATAAGGGCTATTTGCAGCTCTAAGTAGTGTAGTGCTGTGAATTTTTTTGGTTATACAATTGAATAAAGCAATATTTTTAAAAATGATTCAATTGATTCTGAATGTTGAGCATCTCAGAGTGAGGCTTCAACTTGTTTACCTAATGTGAAGCCATCCATGCACAACCCCCCCATTTGTTTTGCATGGCTATGACAGCATTGATCCTGGAATATGTGAGTGCCTGTAGCTTGCACACAGCAGGTCACTTTCTTCTTCAGTACATCTCTGGGAGACTGACAGCTACTTGCTATGTACTGTTCTTAGAAAGGCTACTAGAGGAAAGTGCTGCTCTCGGCTTTCTTGCAGCTTTATTTAGTGAACTGTACAAACTCAGCCAAGAGCCATGACGAACAGGAACATTCTGAGCTCATGCCAAGAGGCCAAGGAAACACTAATGTTTAAGGTCATTGTAGCACAGCATCTGAAGTCATTGGAGGTGGAAGGGGAAGCAGTTGTGGTACATCAAGATGAATGGAATTGCATTCCATTTGGTCTTGACCACAGGATCAGATTTTGCCACCTATGAACTGTATGTGTTTGTGGTTGCAGTGTTTTTTGCACATCATTCAAAAGATAAATGTGCAATTTGCGTGTAATCAAATGTATGAATACTAATAAGGGATAATGCTATTGCTTCTGGGGAAAAAAGTGCATTTTTTTTCTGTGGAAAAAAATAAAACAAATATACTGTGTGAAGTCTGGTTAAGAATATATGCATACCTCCCAACTTCCTGAGATGAGAAATGGCTCACCCCTGCCATGCCTTCTACAAAGATCACGAAGAATCAACACACAAAATTACTTTTTTTCACAACTACTTTACCATTATACTGGATTTTCAAAAATAAATGGGAAAAATAAAAAGTTTAATAAAGGAAGAAAGAGGGACAGGTGGATTTAGTTCTTAAAAAAGGAGTCCCTACAATTCACGGACTGTTGAAAGCTATGTATATGGTCACGTTATGATCAAGCCATAGAGAGCTGTTCTTTTACCATATGGAAGCTTAAACTACCAGTGAGAAATTTTTTCCCCAGATGTCTCCTGGTGAGAAACTATCCAAGACTCATCCTTGTCTTTCTCATACACCCTTGCACTCTCCATTCAGCTGCTGGGACAGAAGAGAAATACCCAATACTTTAGAGTATGTGGGAGCATGTGACTCTTTCCACTTCCTCCAATGTGACAGTGCTTGTTTGCCCTGTATAGACAAAGTATAGATGCACTTTAATGGCAATATACTTATTTAAATAGACTGTTCAGTCTACAGATTAAATATTTGTAAATCAAAAATGAAGCACAGTGGAAGGCAATTATAGATATAACGAGGTGACGGCTGTGACACAGGACGCTTAAAAGCGGGATCGTGGACTCAGCCTTTCCCGCTAGTGCCCAGCATAGGATAACTACATCACTTCCTGTGGCAGAGCCAGAGCAGATTTCCTGGATAGCAGAGGATCTTGGGACCTGTTGTGCCTCTGTTAATAGATACTGTGTTCCTGAATGCCAACCATACTACACATACCAGATGGCTGGGGATAGAAGAGGATGCTGGGAGAGCAGATATATTAGACTGCAAGCAGGGAGCTTGGTGTCTTGGGGAATGGGACTTTCTGCAGGACAGTTGGTCTTCTTCTGGAGAACACAGTGGGTCTCTGCAGCCTATTCGACCACTCTTACATTCAGCTCAGTGGATCTGCATTGCTGTGATGCAGATCGCTGGATCGGGATCGCATCTGAGCAACCTTGCCCAGAGGCTTCCTTTATCCACCTCATTGCATCTGTTGCTGTTCCAGTCCCGCTGTCAGCCTGCTGGGTGGCTATCCTTCAATCCCCTACTGACACTTAAAAGCCTGCACAGGACACCCTGTCTTCTTGGAGGGCTATTAACTTCAGAATTGGTGAGCGGACAGCCGCCCTACCTCTTTCTTTTATCCATCAGTCTAAAGACACTGCATGCAGACACTTTTACGCCTCAGTAACTGAGATACCTGTATTGCAAACAGCACAATTGCCTATCTGTTTAACTTCATTGACCTATTAGTGCTCAACACTCCTTCAGGGCCCCACCTTTCCTAGCAGATAATACCATCGCACCAGGATTTTCAGCAATCCAGGATTTCTACTGCTTTTCCTTAAGTTAAAGAAGTTCTCCACTCTCTGGGACTTTTATTCTTAGCTAAAAAGGGGAGGGGACCTTAGTTTTATATATATATAGATATATATCTATATATATTTAAATTCATGTATGCTCTTGGGTGCACCAGTGGTCCTGACAGACTAGTTAGTCCCTCTTCAGTGCCACTGTTGCATGAAAATAATTGTATCTATTTACTCTTCACTATACAAACCTGAACATTGTCATTTGTTTACTGTTACTGGAATTGGTGCTGTACTATTTCCATGCTCTAACAGAGACTGCTTTGCATATCGGAATACTCTCTTTGCATTCTTGTTGACCAAACTTTGCTATAGAGGTGTCACTACAGAACTGTGTCTCTTGTTCCATTATTTTTTATCATTGAATTATGTCAGAAGGCTTGCAATTAGGTCAGAAGGCTTTCAAGGTTAGGGCAATAACTGGGGACAAGCATCATCAAGTGGCCCCTATGGGGGTGGTGCTACATAAACCACCCCATTCTGAGAAATGTTTTTTTTTTCTCTTTATTAATGCTTTTTTTTTTTTTTTTGGTGGGGGGGAGTAATCTGCACAAAGGACTGTACTGACAATTAATCCAAAGTATCCCTTATGCTGGTGCTGGCTGTCATATTAGTAATTACCTGTCCTCTGCCCCCTTTACTTCATAGCCATAATTTTTCTGTGCTTCAGGGGTTAACAGAGTTGAGGAACCTGTGTCAGGCTCTCATAAAGAGTGCCAACTATGCCCACCCTTTCGCACGCCACCCAAATCCCCCCCCCCCCCCCCCCCCAATCATAGAAGCCATACCATATCTTTGATGAATGAAAAGCTGTCTATGAATAGAGGATGGGTGGATGAATGGAAGGTCCGCTTCCTTCATTCATTGATTGATTTCCATTCAGTGAGGGTGGGATCTGGACAATTAAAAAGATGGTATGCTAAAGTTGCACTTTAATACCTACTGTAGCCAAACCTTCAAATGTTTAGGATAAAGAGGGAAAGTGTTACAACCTGTTGAGCTTTTATTCCTGTCTGTGTCCCCTTTAGAGACATTTGTACTCATTTCCTGTCTATTCAGTAGGTTTCAAACAGAAGCGAGGGAAAATATAATTAATGGGAACACAGACTGCAATAAAATTTTCTGTCATATATGCATTTTGTGTCTCCTGTGGGAGATTCCTTCTCACTTCCTGCCCTGATGATAGAAGTTGAAACCTCCCAACGGGGATACCGGCGGCATTTAAAAGCTGACAAAGATTGTTACAATTTCTCTTCTATCCAAACAAAAAATGCTTGAAATTGAGTTTGCAACCCCAAGCAAGCAATTACGAAATAACTTTCTTTTTTTGTGCCTACACTGCTGAAAGTTGCCCTCTAATTTGAATATCATAGGTTTTGTTACATTAATGCTATTTAATTTCTTTTTGTTGTTATATAAGCCTAAATGTATTAGAAATGAACAAGCATGCATCAGAACTGTATTCTAGTAGTTCAAATTTCTGTTTAATTTGAATGTCTTCCATGGAATGTAGTAACGAGCATTGAAGCACTGGGCCTGTTATCAGGATTACTGGCATACCAAGCTATCGGGTAACACTACTAGTTAATACTACAGTAATCTGTGACCCAAGAAAGCATGTGGCATCTTTATAACTCTTCTCTGTTTATAACGGGGGCAAGTAAACTTATCTCAAACACTAAATTAACTTTCAGTAGTTATGCAAAAATGGATTCTTTGCTTGCATTTAAACACAACTACACACTGGAGGACCTACCACTGGAGCAAGGTCCAGCAGCTCAAGGGTTGGTTTAGTGGGGTCCAAGCTGCTACTATCCCTCTATATGCATTTATTGTAGGGGAGCAGGGGCCTCTGTATGCTGTGAGCCGGGGTCATTGCAATTGCTACCACATTGACATAACCCTAATCCATGTCAGTTTTCACAAGGCTGTCCATTTCAGCCCAAATCTTGGGGACCCACATGTCTCGGCCACTGCCTCATTTGCAAATATCAAGACTCAGTGATTGGGAAGATTGCTGTGTCTGGCCACTTGCTGTGGCCAGACAGCTGAAGCCAAGCCATGATATATCACTTTTCCAGGTAATCTATTTTATATGTATGGAACTGTCGAAGGGGCAAGGATTAAACAGGTTTCAGAGAATCATATTTTATATATAGCTCTCAGAATAAATTTGAAAAAGAGGTCAGAAGATGATTATGGCCAAAGGTGTAGCTGGATGACGTCTGAGTAGTGAAGTTTCCTACGGAATATTAGAGAAATGCGTATGCAGCTAACAGGTTATGTATGTTTTACAGGGGAATACAAATGTGATATCCCATGCAAATTATACTTTAGTGAATTATTGGAGATGATAAGCAGTCAGATCAGTAAAAGACTGTGAGGAAAAAAAAGTATATTGTTATTCAGTTCCGCAAATATGCTGTGACAAGGCTTTTAATATGCAGTGGTCCTCCAAGTTACTACCATGAGTAGAGCTGAACAGCTCCAATGGCAAACAAACCTTACTTTTTTTTTTTCTTCTGAAACAGTGTAATTAAAGAAATCTATGCTGGGAAGGGTACATGGAGGGGCATTGATGTACTAATAAGTTTAAATTCACTGCAGTATTTGTTGTCAGAAGCCAAAACTGATCAATTACTAGCTTTTGTAAAACTGTATCATTAAACAGCATCTGTCACCAATCCATAATAACAGACATTTAAAAAAACAGGCACATTATCATAGATAATTTTGTATATTCACCATCTGTTTTTCACATTTGCATGAACTATTTAGCATTAGTTAAAAAGGGAATATGCAGCTAGTTAAAAGAATGACTGGTGGCATGGGCAAGTGAGGAGTGATATGAGCAAGCAGGATCCAAGGTTCCAAGGGGAATAACTGATAAAATCATGATGTGGCAAATGGTAAATGTTACTGCAACTTAGGTTTCCTATTGAAGAATGGGAAATTCAGATGTTGCCAAAAGTCTAAAAATAAGGATGGAGAATCGTCCAGTGGGTGTTTGGTAGTGAGTAATCAGAGCATCTATTATCTGCCACTTCCTAAATAGTGTTCTGAATTAAAATTCCCAAGCCATTATTTAACCTCTGACCTTTCACCCACGCTCTTCCAGTCTCTTCCCTTGGGTTCAGATAGGCATGTTAATAAACTCATTCAGTTTAGCAAGAATAAATTAGTGACATCATTGGGTTAGAACTCACATTTTTACCTTGTGCTTTAGGTAGGTTACTAAGTTCTGGTAAAATGCATAGTCTTAAGACAATTTCAACCAGCAAAACAGCCTTGTGTGAAAGGACACAGGTTCACTTTTAGTCTAAGTGGAGATGGAGGTGAGGCGCTGGACTCAGATCTTTACTCATCAAAATAAATAATTGGTTGAGCCTAATGACTTAAATTCAGCTGCTCTTCACGAAAGCAGGAGACCCCCAAGACAAAGGGGTCATCTGAACCCCAAGGTATTAAAATGACAGAACCTCACCACTCCAGCTTAAAATGCACTCACATTTATTGAAAAGATAAAAGCATTGGTACAAAATTCCATAAAGGTCTCACTTGTAACGAACAGGGTTCCACCGCCAGGCTCCACCTCTACTAGTGGCTTCATCTGGAGGAATGACCCTGTTCGTTACAGTGACACCTTTATGGAATGTTGTACTAATGCTTTTATCTTTTCAATAAATATGAGTGCATTTTAAGCTGGGGTGGTGAGGTTCTGTCATTTTAATACCTTGGATACTGCACTATTGGAGGCAATTTTGTTTTTTCATGTTACTTTGGAACTGCTGGAGATTAATGTGGAGCCAATCCTGAAGTAGCCACATTGGGAGGATACTGCACCTGGTGCAGAGAGTATTACCTTTACCAGGCTGGCCAGGAACCATAGAGGATTAGTATGGAGCCATGCTTAAAGGAGAATTGCAGTGAAGAACGCCGTAAATTGATCCACGTTTTTTGCACATAGGAAGATTTACCACTTTGATGTCACTTGGGGACTTTCTGTACAAATCTATGCACTTTATGGACTAATATTGTTGTATTTCACTTACTGATTCATCAGCAGCGCTGTCACATTTTTATTCTTTGATTTTGTTTTTTGTGGGAACACTTAGGTGAAAGCAGCAGGAACGTTTTATTTACATATTTAGTTGTTATTAGGTGGCAGTGCACAGCTATTTTAATTATTCTGATCTGGAGTCATGCAATGCGGACTTGCTGCAATTGTGCAAAAAACTTGTGAAGCCTTCCAAGTTTAACAATAGCTTAGCTAGTCGTTTTCAAACTTGCAGCACAATTGCTTGCTGTCTGGGTTAGTGCAGACTTCGAGGGACATCAATGAGCCAATCACACAAGCAGGAAATAACATTTTTGGAACTGTACTGTACACCCACAGTGTACAGAACATGTCCAGGTTGTCATATTGCATTGTGTTTTACAGAAAATTACAACAGTTGCAAATGGGGGAAAAAAGGTATTTTTAAAAACATTACATTACAATATGGCAGCAATTTTGTGTGTTTGTATGTGTGTGTGTGTATGTGTGTGTATATATATATATATATATATATATATATATATATATATATATATATACATACATACAGTGGGGCAAAAAAGTATTAGTCAGCCACCAATTGTGCAAGTTCTCCCATTTAAAAAGATGAGAGAGGCCTGTAATTGTCATCATAGGTATACCTCAACTATGAGGGACAAAATGTGGAAACAAATCCAGACAATCACATTGTCTGATTTTTTTTTTAAAAGAATTTATTTGCAAATTATGGTGGAAAATAAGTATTTGGTCACCTACAAACAAGCAAGATTTCTGTCTCTCACAGACCTGTATCTTCTTTAAGAGGCTCCTCTGTCCTCCATTCATTACCTGTATTAATGGCACCTGTTTGAACTTGTTATCAGTATAAAAGACACCTGTCCACAACCTCAAACAGTCACACTCCAAACTCCACTATGGTGAAGACCAAAGAGCTTTCGAAGGACACCAGAAACAAAATTGTAGACCTGCACCAGGCTGGGAAGACTGAATCTGCAATAGGCAAGCAGCTTGGTGTGAAGAAATCAACTGTGGGAGCAATAATTAGAAAATGGAAGACATACAAGACCACTGATAATCTCCCTCGATCTGGAGCTCCACGCAAGATCTCACCCCGTGGGGTCAAAATGATCACAAGAAAGGTGAGCAAAAATCCCAGAACCACACGGGGGACCTAGTGAATGACCTGAAGAGAGCTGGGACCAACGTAACAAAGGCTACCATCAGTAACACACTACGCCGCCAGGGACTCAGATCCTGCAGTGCCAGACTTGTTCCCCTGCTTAAGCCAGTACATGTCTGGGCCCGTCTGAGGTTTGCTAGAGAGCATTTGAATGATCCAGAAGAGGATTGGGAGAATATCATATGGTCAGATGAAACCAAAGTAGAACTGTTTGGTAGAAACACAACTTGTCATGTTTGGAGGAGAGAGAATGCTGAGTTGCAACCAAAGAACACCGTACTTGCTGTGAAGCATTGGGGTGGCAACATCTTGCTTTGGGGCTGTTTCTCTGCAAAGGGAACAGGACGACTGATCCGTGTACATGAAAGAATGTATCGTGAGATTTTGAGTGCAAACCTCCTCACATTAGCAAGGGCATTAAAGATGAAACGTGGCTGGGTCTTTCAGCATGACAATGATCCCAATCACACTGCCCGGGCAATGAAGGAATGGCTTCGTAAGAAGCATTTCAAGGTCCTGGAGTGGCCTGGTCAGTCTCCAGATCTCAACCCCATAGAAAACCTTTGGAGGGAGTTGAAAGTCCATGTTGCCCAGCAACAACCCCAAAACATCACTTCTCTAGAGGAGATCTGCATGGAGGAATGGGCCAACATACCAGCAACAGTGTGTGACAACCTTGTGAAGACTTACAGAAAATGTTTGAACTCTGTCATTGCCAACAAAGGATATATAACAAAATATTAAGATGAACTTTTGATATTGACCAAATACTTATTTTCCACCATAATTTGTAAATAAATTCTTTCAAAAATTAGACAATGTGATTGTCTGGATTTGTTTCCACATTTTGTCTCTCACAGTTGAGGTATACCTATGATGACAATTACAGGCTTCTCTCATCTTTTTAAGTGGGAGAACTTGCACAATTGGTGGCTGACTAAATACTTTTTTGCCCCACTGTATATAGTTGTGCTCATAAGTTTACATACCCTGGCAGAATTTATGATTTCTTGGCCATTTTTCAGAGGCTATAAATGATAACACAAAAACCTTTCTTTCACTGAAGCCATTTATTATCAATCGACTGTGTTCACTCTTTTTAAATCATAATGAGAACAGGAACTACCCAAATGACCCTGATCAAAAGTTGACATACACCAGTTCTTAATACTGTGTATTGCCCCCTTTAACATCAATGACAGCTTGAAGTCTTTGGTGGTATTTGTGGATGAGACTTTTTATCTTCTCAGATGGTAAAGCTGCCCATTCCTCATAGCAAAAAGCCTCCAGTTCCTGTAAATTCTTGGGCTGTCTTGCATGCACTGCACGTTTGAGATCTCCCCAGAGTGGCTCAATGATATTGAGGTCAGGAGACTGAGATGGCCACTCCAGAACCTTCACTTTATTCTGCTGTAGCCAATGACAGGTCGACTTGGCCTTGTGTTTTGGATCATTGTCATGTTGGAATGTCCAAGTATGTCCCATGCGCAGCTTCCTGGCTAATGAATGCAAATGTTCCTCCAGTATTTTTTGATAACATACTGCATTCATCTAGCCATCAATTTTGACCAAATTTCCTGTGCCTTTGTAGCTCACACATCCCCAAAACATCAGTGATCCACCTCCGTGTTTCACATTAGGATGGTGTACCTAGCGTTTATGGTTGTGGCCAAAAAGCTTGCTTTTGGTCTTATCACTCCAAATGACTTCTTGCCAGAAGGTTTGAGGCCTCTGTGCTGTTTGGCATATTGTAAGCAGGATACTTTGTGGCATTTGCTTAGTAATGGCTTTCTTCTGGCTACTCGACCATGCAGCCCATCTTTCTTCAAGAGCCTCCTTATTGTGCATCTTGAAACAGCCACACCACATGTTTTTTAGAGAGTCCTGTATTTCACCTGAAGTTTTTCTTGGGTTTTTCTTTGCATCCCGAACAATTTTCCTGGCAGTTGTGGCTGAAATTTTAGTTGTTCTATCTGACCGTGGTTTGGTTTCAACAGAACCCCCCCCTCATTTTCTACTTCTTGATTAGAGTTTCAACACTGCTGATTGGCATTCTCAATTCCTTGGATATCTTCTTATATCCCTTTTCTGTTTTTTACAGTTCAACTGCCTTTTCCCACAGATCCTTTGACAATTCTTTTGCTTTCCCCATGACTCAGAATTCAGAAACGTCAGTGCAGCACTGGATGAAAGATGCAAGGGTCTGTCAGGAGTCCAGAAACTCACTGACCTTTTATACACACACACTAATTACAAGCAAACAGATCACAGGTGAGGATGGTTATCTTTAATAGCCATGCAAACCCCTTTGTGTCAACTTGTGTGCATTTTATCAGGCCAAAATCACCAGGGTATGTACATTTTTGATCAGGGTCATTTGGGTAGTTTCTGTTGTCATCATGATCTAAAAAGAGTAAACACAGTTGACTGATAATAAGCCAAACACTAACCATGAGTGAAAGAAAAGTTTTTGTGTTATCATTCATACTCTCTGAAAAATGGCCAAGAAATCATAAATTCTACCAGGGTGTGTAAACTTATGAGCACAACTGTATATATAATTTTTTTGCTATAAATTTTTGATATACAGTAGCAACCCCTAAAAAATGTTTAATTATATACATCAAAACATACAATTTCATGATAAAGAAGCAAGCCTCATATATAAAAACAGAAAAATAAATTTTAACCACACCAAGCTGAGTCTACTCTAGCAGAAATCTGATTGGTTACTGGGGGAAAAAAACAGACATCTAGTTTTCATGAGATTAGGTTCCAAAAGCACATCCCATTCATGTGCTGCTGGAAAAAGATGTGTAATGGTTTTAGCTGCATCAAAGTATCACATGTGCTGGGAAGGTAAGAATTGTATTTTACATGTCTATTTCCCGCCATTCTGATGGCAGAATAACTAGCTATTGGACACTTCAAAGTTAAAAAGAAGTTATAATGGACACAGCCCACATCCACTTAAGCAGAGTAACCTAAAAAATGATATATAAGAAAAAGTCATGTTTAAAGTACAGTAATTAATTGCAGCCAATTACATTTCAGTTAATGCAGCAGTATCAGCCAAGAGATGACTTCGGATTGGCTACTGCATTATGCACATAATTATTACTCTTTGCAGTAAGCCAGCATCTACAAGTCTCTGCAGTGATTTGCTGCATTGTTTTGTTTCCTTCGTCATCCATAGAATGGATTACAGTGAAGTACAGTGGATCATGCATTTTCTAACCCCGTGAATTAAGGTCAGTAGGGAACATATGTCTCTCTTCTTCTTGTATTTTGTTACCTGCATATGGACATAGAGAATCAATGTATCCTGAAACTGTGCAGATAATCTCACATTTCACGCTCCAGTCCAGCAAAGCTGCTTTTCTGATACTGATCAGCCTCTGCAGCACATATAGACTTCCAGTGCCAGGTTTCCTCTTAATGTCTTTCCCATGCAGTTTTCCACTCAGTGACATTTTAACAAATATTTTTGCAATATTTATCATCTTATAATAACCATATCACATATTTTCTGAATATACATATCAGTGCCTTAAAGTAAATCCAGCACTTTGCACACATCAGTAATCAATGAACAAAGGAGATTAAGTACAACGGATTAGCAACTGATGACAACAAATGACTCCAGCCTACTTGTCACATAGAATAAAATGACTGCACTGAACAGGAGTGCACAACCACCAGGTATCCTGTCCAATTATTGAGGAACTAGAAGTCCTAGAATGTCTTGCATATTAGTCGGAGTGCTTCTCACTACTGCTAAACATAGCTATACCTTTGGATTATAACAGATACCAATTTTAAACTGATGCAATAAAATTAATTTGGCAGACTTACCCCTATTTGCAGATTCTATTTAGTTGGATCTCAGGTGACCAGATGGAGAAATCCATGTATACAGGTATACAGCCAGTGGGTGAGATCTCTGACCAGCGATGGAGAACAGTACACTGATTTGCACTTAACTCTTTCCTTCCCAGTAGCCCAGCGTTATTAGTCTTGTACTCAGCACCAACGTGTGGCAGCCACAGTCTGGAGAGAGCTGAATTGGAAAGTCACTAGGGTCCTCAGCTCTTCATTGGCCCAAGCTCTAAATATATCCCACCCTCTTATAGTTCACACTGTAGGCAGATGGCCCTGTCAAAAAGCTGACCTTGGTGCTTGGCTGTATCCACAGAGACATCCAGCCAGGCAGAGCTGTACTGTAATGGGATAAAATACAGTTAGCCATCTGTTTCTAAACAACAAACATTTTACTTCAGACCTGCATTGTTCTCCCTGGGATGAAAAGAATGAGGAATGGTAATATCACTTCTATATTTAGGCCCTGACACTCCATCACGCGTTCTTATATTAAAATTCAGCGATACTTGAATGTGGAATGATTCACGGCAAGTGTGACTTAGCAAAAATGTGTTAATTTCCTTTATCTCCTACCCCTGCCAAGACTAGCTCTTGTGAGCCTAGGAAGCCGTCTATTTGGATATAACCGTTTCCTTTAAATTTAATTGAGGAAAAAATCAATTAGAAAATGTTCTCATTTTTACGCATTAACATAAATTGACTGCATTTTTTGTTTAATACAAAATCTAGTAACTCGGTTTTGTAAGATATATGTTATAGACCTAATTTCTAGAGTTTTCTAGAGCAAAGCACCTTGATGAGGAGAAATGGAAGAGCTGGTAAAGATATCTTTTTCTGTAGTGCTTAGCCTTAGTCTACATTTTTTTTTTTTTTAATTGGTTTTGCAATCAAAAGTACAAAACAAGGTATCAAAAATACCATAGCAAATATTACACTAAAACACAATTACTAGTGCAACCAGTAATAAAACAGTACAACATTAAAAAAATCCCTTACCCCCCTACCCCACCTTTCCCCCAGTGCAATGCCACCCAGGAGTGATGACCAAGCCACAGATAGTCATACTGCTCTCTTTCAGAGGTATACAAAGATATTACAATAGTATCCTCATCAGTGAAGGACCTACAGTGAAGGACCTACAGGTGTGCTGTCCAGTATCTCACACCATGCACCAAGATGTAAACTAGCACTCAAAGCACATTTGTTCGACAGACTTCATGACCAAGTGTCAAAACTAAGGATGAGCTCTGCGTGTTCGCACAGCCCACGTGCAGAGCCCGCCAGGAAGTCGGCACAGCGCTGCGCTAATCACAGGCAGTGAGACATTTCCCGATCTCTGCAGCCACGCATTGCGACAATGTCTCACTGCCTGCGGTTAGCGCAGCGCAGTGCCGACTTCCTGGCGGGCTCTGCACGTGGGCTGTGCGAACACGCCGGAGCTCATCCTTAGTCAAAACCAGACCAGCCTCATGTAAAGTTAGTAGAGTCAGACACCCAACTATGCCATACCTTCTCAAACTTTTTGGGACAACCTCTGTTCAGGTAAGTAGCTTTGTAAAATGGTAATGCCTTATTTATTAAGGCCTTCGATAAATCTACATTTTTAAAGGTATGAGTAAAGGAGTGACATGGGTGTGTTCATAGCAGTCATTCAGATTCTTGCTTTCTTGTTTAAAATGCTGTTTATGATATATATAACATGACAAAAAAGCAGTATGACTAAGAATTTTACCCTGTGAACTAACCCCCAAGCTAATATCACATCCCCCTGACTATTGCCATGTTGGTTTTTGCTTTTCCCTAAAATTGTGGAAAGGCCACAAAGCCCCAATGCCAAGGTTGCTAAAGTTTCTAAAGAGCACCAAGTTGCCCCTTGTTCTGTTATTTTATTTTAACTTGCATGATAAAACCATTAATTGTTATTATGTATATGATTGAATGGAACAAAGGTCATATATTATGGGGTGCAATCCAAAAAGTTGATTGAACTTTGTGTTCAGATATTATTTCTCTTTCTAAAGTCTGATTACTTTTTGTGGTCCTTTGTGATAGATCTTCCTATCTAAATTATTGGAAAACATAATAGCAGATGGTGTCCTGGAGCAAATCTGTGTGAGCAGGAGGGAAATTGAAGGGACCCATAGACATGAGATGACGCGATCATCTCATGTCTGTAAGGTACCTATAGACGTTGCATGCAGAGGCTAGGGGAAATCAGACAATCAAACCTTCACCAATTGCATTTTTTTAGGGTCAGAGGTGTTTGCAGTGCCAATTCGAAATCTGCCCATAGGCTAAACATAAGCAGTCGCCTACCTGCTTCATTTATCATAAACTAAAAACTCTTCTGTCCTTTTTTATTAAACACGGCCAAGATTGACATTCCAAGGCACTGTGAATCTCCCACAGTCTGTATTGTGTATGGCTGTAAACAAGTTAAATTTACTGTATGTAAAAAAGTATACTGTATTTGGGGACTCTTGATAGAGTTAGTGTAGACGTTTATTCATAGTATGTGTTTGCTTGGTGACAGTCATGTAGATCAGGGGTCTTCCCCATTGTGGACAAAAGCAGCTGACAGAGATACGCCACAAGGTTTTTTTAGTGCTATTTGTGTCCCCATTAGAGAGATTTCTTCTTACTTCCTAGCTCAGTGACCACCATTAATAAAGTATATCCTCTCCAACAGAGACAGTGTCAGAAATAAATGCAGAGAAACAGAGGTTCTAACATCTTCATGGTCTGAAAAAAAATAAAATGGCTGAAGTTCCATTTTAAAGCGAACCTTAAGCTAAAAGATACAAAATACAAAACTAGCCTTTACTGCAATATTCACCTTCAGTCCAGAGATTTCTCTTACAGTAATTTTTTTCATACCACTAGATGTTCTCAATGGCCAGTTAACTGTCCTTCAGGCTTTAGGGGGCCAGGCTGTGCCCACTATGAGTATTAAATGCCCCAGCATCAGCAGGAATAAACCATGCTCCAGCCTTGGTTTTAGTGAAAGGAATAGTGCACCGTTGCTGGTGTCAGTGGGAGGAATTGTGCCCCATCATTGGTGTCAGTGGGAGGAATGGTGCCCCACGGGCTGGATAAAGGCAAGTAAAGGGCCACAGTTTGGAGACCACTGATGTAGATGATCCCCTTGTAAATGCTTATCATCTCTTGTGGATTTGAGTTATCTTTAATATAGCATAACTCGGGGGTCCTTCGTTCCCTTTTATATCTCCCCCCATCCCTATTATCTTTGCTTATCACTTATAAGGTAAAAAGTTAAAATGTGAAGCACTTGGTATACCGCATTGTGTTTCTTTTGGTTTATTGTTCCATTTGGCTGTGGTATAACAAAGTGATTGTAAAGTCAGAAGGTTTTTTTTTTATCTTAATGCATTAAGATAAAAAAAACTTCTGCAGCAGCCCCCCTAATACTTACCTGAGCCCATTTCGATCGTGCAATGTTGGAGGAGTGTCTCGGCTGCCCGGGACTCTCCCTTCTCATTGGCTGAGATGGCAATACAGCACCATAGGCTTCCGCTGCTGTCCATCAAAGTCAGTGAGACAATGAGGAGAAGGGAGGGGAGTGGGGCAGAATCGTAGCGTGGCGATGTGATGTCGTGCTACAAGCTCCACCCTACGTGTTTCACATGATGGTGCATCCTCAGGGATCTCATGATATGGGACAGCACTTGTTGGGGTGGATCCTGGACAACCTGGGCTCAGAGGGGGTAGCTTGAATGATGCTGAGCATCAGATTGAGAACTGATCTAGTGGTATGAAAAAAAAGTACTGTAAGAGAAATCTCTGGACTGAAGGTGAATATTGCAGTAAAGGCTAGTTTTGTATTTTGTATTTTTTAGCTTAAGGTTCGCTTCAGAATGGAACTTAAGCCATTTTATTTTCTTTCAGACCATGAAGATGTTAGAACCTCTGTTTCTCTGCATTTATTTCTGACACTGTTTGTTGGAGAGGATATACTTTATTAATGGTGAGCTAGGAAGTAAGAAGAAATCCCTCTAATGGGGACACAAATAGCATTAAAAAAACCTTGTGGCGTATCTCTGTCAGCTGCTTTTGTCCACAATGGGGAAACCCCCTTGCTTTGTGTGCTGACCCCCATATCAAGTAATGGGAAACCTCCCAAACATGGACTTGGAAAGCAATTTTGTAAATAAAAAAACTATTTAATTATGTGTTCCTGTGGATTGTTGCACTTTGCATTATGAAGGAAGACATACTGTATACTGTGTTTTTAGTTCCATGTCTACCACTGTAAAAATATTTTTTTAGACATGACAATTTCCACTATACAGGATGTACATCATTTCAGGGATCTTTGTGACCAGGCCCTTACTATTTCTGATGAAGTCTAGCTGCTAGCCATAAAAAGAGCTGTCAGATATGTTGAGATGGTCACATATATCAACCACTGACAGGGCAGCTATTTTTCACACAACTCATTAAATCTCTATGTGCCAAGGATTGCAGCAGACTGCTCTCTGCTGAGCTGCGTTCCTTTGCTGGACCTCAGCGGTGAAGTGACCGTTTTAGATACAGCAGGGTTCTCTTTTAGGCTCTTCTTAGAAGACCTCAGTATTTATTTGCCTTGGTGACAGTTACTCAGCGATTTCCAGTTAAGTTGTTAAGTGACCTTTCACTAGTAAAATTGTCAAGTAGGGGTTCAAAAAAACCCACTGGGAGCCCAATAACATGGCGTTATGTGGGGTTGTAGTTTTGTGGCATTTATTGCCTATTAAGAACTATGCTTGTTAAGTGCCACACCTCCAGTAATAAGTAGTTTTAGGAATTGCCTATAATGCTTTGAGCCCATTTAATTTTTAGAAATGTAATGAATAAAAAAAAAATTCAATTACAGATTTAAAAATCATGCCAGCACCTTTTTTGTGTGTTTCACAAGCAGTCTATTAACCCTTTCGCTGCCAGAGCCATTTTTGCAAATTTTTTTTCCACACGTTTAAAAAAGCATTTTAGGCCTAAAGATTACAGAAAACCCCATAAACATTATATTTTTTCTGAAAGCAGACACCCTAGAGAATAAAACAGTGGTAGTTCACATTTTTTATGTCACTTAATATTACCGCAAAGGTAACATTTCTCTAAAAGACACAGAAGTGAATTTTAGGGCAAAAAAATGCAATAAACTACCCATATTTTTGGTAAAATATAAGAGACGAAGTTGCCAGGGGCGGCCCGTCCCCCCTGTCCATCGCCGCCTCCCCTATCCATGCAATCGGCCTCTTTCAGGACACCGGCCCATGGATTCCAATGTGGAGGGGCTGGTTTTTTTGAAGCACCGATTAGAGCCAGAGGCTCTAGTAGGCTTCAGTATAGGGTGGGCTCGGGTCGCAGAGAGTGCGCTCTGAGCCCACCCAGGTGTGTTACAACAGCGAATCAATATTCGCTGTTGTAACACTGATCCTCCTCCCAGGCCAATCAGGAATCGGGGTTTGACATCAGTCACCCGATTGGCTGAAAGGACAGGCGATCCCTTTGGATGCCTAGGAGGAGGAGGGGAGGAGCTGGAAGCCGCCATGGAGGAGAGGACACTCGGAGCCAAGCCACAGCACCACACTGTCTGCCACCCCCTATGATGAGGTAAGTGCCAGACCGACCTGCAAACAGTGCGAGGGGGGTGCAGCTCGGGGGGATGGGTGGTTGTTTGCCGCCCCCCCCAAAAAAAACACCCGCCGCCATTGGAGGTCCCATCAGCCGCCACTGGAGTAAATAGATACCCAACATGTCAAACCTTATGTAGCACCCTCTAGTGTTCTATGTGAGTTTTTGTTTAGTGTAGATAAATTTCCAGGCTTGGCTGGTAGTCAAGCCTGGGTGTTTATTTTTGATCTGGACTGGGGGTGGCTCAGTATATGGCTGGGTGACTCACAGGTAGCATCACTAGGACCTCCTACTTCTTTCTAGAATGTTCGAGTGTTTTCCAGAAAGAGAGGCTGGAGGGAAGGTTGGGCCACCTGGGGTGTTCTAAGGAGCCCAGACCAATTGCCAACTTGGATTGGCAGGGGGCAGGCCTCCTTAAATACCCTGGTCAGGAGTTGTTTGGGTGGAAGAGATGGAGTGCTAGGCTGTGCTGTCAGGGCCTTAGTGGGAGCTCCCTTGTCTGGAAGAGGGGGGGTGACCTTGGGCCTGGGTTCGGGTGTGGACGGGGCCCTCAAAAAAATCGTGTCCTGGACAGGAGGCACAAGAGGAGCAGGAGAGGACAGCAGGAGAGAGCACTGCCGGGCACGTCTCCAGGGAGAGGAACTGTGGTGTCATGGGCAGCTGCAGCCAGGAGGGCTGGTAGGGCCTGAAAATGAGTTACTAGGCTCAGCAGCCGCATGTAGGACAGCTAGCACCAGGAACTTTCTTTTTTTGCTACACTATAGGGGCCCGCAGTCCCTGCCTGCAAAGGGCAATTGCTAAGGCCTGGCTGAGCCTGTGTCAGGCCTAACCACTTTGTGCTAGCTGTGCCTGAAAGTTCAAGTAAGCGAAGTGCTGGAGGAGCTGAGGAGTGATAGTCTGCAGCAAGAGTTGTGCTGGAGTGGAGATTGGAGTGCATATACCGATGTGTATATAGTTTGTCCCAAGTAAGTTCTACAAATTCTACTGGGCATCCCATACTTCCCTTACCCCATCCAAGTTCAATCCCCTCAATAAAAATACAAAAACAAAGTACATGGACTGTTCTTTGTCTCGGAGTGTCTGAGAGGTAAATGCTGAGCTGAGCAGGGTGGACCACAAAACTCAGCAGCCCCTATGGGGGATACTGCTACACTTAAATTTGTGTGCCCTTGTGAAATGGCAACAAACTTCAGTACCCTATATTTTCTATAGGTGACGCATCAAAAGCCCCCTATGGGTCATCAGTTTAGTGTTATGGAGGTGGTCTTGTGCTAGAATTATTGCTCTCTCTTCGGTGTGCGCAGCAATATGTGACATGTGTAGCGCAATCATTGTTTTCACGCGTTGCCGCCCCAACGTGTATGTTTACGTTTGTATGTGCTAAATGTGGGGGCCTCAAAACATTTTTGGGGGGGGATTTTATGCGCTTGGGTGTAGCTTTATTTTTCTGCATGTCTCCTCTGGGCTCCACTGAATGTATTGCAATGTACATTGCTTTGCAACACATCCCTTCCTGGCTATAGCCGGGGACATAGAGGCTGACCTAGATGTGACATCATAGACGTTAATTTCCAGGTCACAGCAAGAAGGGGAGGAGCGCGGATGTGTGTCTGTTCTTCTCCCTCCCCTCGAGCCGCCGGCACTTGCCATGTCAGTGCTGGGCCCACAGATGGGCAAGTGGAGGCCAGAATACATGGCAGGGGCACCGGTACCGGCAGATTGGCAGATTGTGTGTGAAACCCCCCATTGGATTGTGCGCAATTCTATAGGGTGACTTGACTGAAAAAAGTATGAAAAACACTGCTCTAGGACTCTCGCAGCTCCCTGCTGCACTGGCCCATTACCTGGCCTCTGTCTCCTGGGAGCCATGAACTGTAGCCAGCCCTTTGATTATAAAGGCTGTGCACACCTGTCCACCCAGCCTGCTGGTCTACTAGACATCGACATTCGGTTAGAGGCGTTATCCTTTGCAAGGTTTCTTGAAGCCTCCGGACTTCAGAACACAATGCAGGAGTTGTTAATCCTGGAGAAAAAAGGTTTTTTTCAGCTCAGAACAGACATTCTGGAGCCCCTCAACCTGCATTTGTGAGAACCCTAGTTTGCACAAAAAAACTATTCAAACCCACCAGTGGCAACTCGTACTTACATTATATGAGTTGCCACCATCCTTCTTGGATAAACAACACTTCAAGTGGACAGTTTCAAAGGCTAAGAAGAAACTGTACCAACCGTGGGGAGTATGAATCACAAAATTTGTGCCTAAAAAACAAGTTTCTACAAAAGGGTTTACCCAGCAAAATTAGTGCAGACAGCTTGTGACAATTTTTTGGAATCTGTACCATCTCCCAAGAAACGAAAAGAGACAGATGTCAACACAATTAGCTTTGTCACCTAATATAACAGCAAATATAGATCCATTCAGAATATTGTTAAGAAACTTTGGCATATTCTGCATATGAATCCGAAACTAGGACCTATCCTACCCCCAGCGCCACAGATCACATTCAAAAGAACACGTACTCTGAAGCAAACCGAGCAAACTTAAGAATTCTCGAAAGGAGAGCGTTATGGAAATTAGGTCCTATTTCAACAACAGAACTGGTATTTTCCAGTGTAAGAAAAGGGGTTGTCTGACTTGCCAGTTCATGCAACATGGCCAATCCTCTTTTTCTGATTTGGCCAGTAATGAGTACAATATAAAGCAATTTATTACCTGCTTCACTGAGTATGTGATAAATGTACGCAGGCCTGTGCAACTTGTTATACATGGGCCGTACGATGCGAACCTTACTAAAATGTGTAGGGGAGCACCGACAGTTTATACAGAAGGGACTTCATGAACATAGTGTCCCCCACCACTTCAAAACCTATCATGCTAAAAACATCCATTGTCTAAAGGTTGTGGCCATCGAATGCATCCCGGGTGGTTCTCTGACTGATAATGAGAGGTTCTCCTTGTTGTGCAAACGAGAATCATTCTGGATCTATACACTGGCCTCTCTATCTCCCAATGGGTTGAACGAAGGCCTAGAGATTCATAGTATAATCTAGACCCCTTCTGTTATCATTCCTTATTGTCCTGTCACCGCCAGTTTTCAGTCTGTATATCCTCAGGGTGTACCCATAGGTTACATACTGAGGGGATCATAGTAAACATATAGCATAGGATGTTTTGTATTGGGCACCATTTGTCCATTCCTACATGGCTTCCAATCACCATTATATCTTTTATTACATTTTTTCATATACTTGTAATATATGAATGGTAATAGATAAAACACCAATTAGGTTCTCATTGGGTTTTGATACTATGAACCGTGGGAACATTAATCATAAACTAACGAATCATTGAATTAATTAACTAACTTGCCTGGTTCTATCACAAATATTATTATTATCATTAATATTTAGTGAATATGTACTTTGGGCTATCATACACAGTATGGTCTGTATCAAATGTACTTTCTTGAGAATCATCCTTATCATTATTTATTTTTATTATAAATTTTATTTTCATTAGTAATTCAAATTTAATATTTTTAATTTTTATTAATTTTTTTATATTTTAATTTATTTATTATTTTTTTAGAATTCTTTCATATTAAAAATGTTTTATATATTTTTTTTATTCAATTCAATTTTATTTGTATGTATTTTTTATTTCATTATATACAGTGGGGCAAAAAAAAGTATTTAGTCAGTCACCAATTGTGCAAGTTCTCCCACTTAAAAAGATGAGAGAGGCCTGTAATTGTCATCATAGGTATACCTCAACTATGAGAGACCAAATGTGGAAACAAATCCAGACAATCACATTGTCTGATTTTTGAAAGAATTTATTTGCAAATTATGGTGGAAAATAAGTATTTGGTCAATATCAAAAGTTCATCTCAATACTTTGTTATATATCCTTTGTTGGCAATGACAAACGTTTTTGGTAAGTCTTCACAAGGTTGTCACATACTGTTGCTGGTATGTTGGCCCATTCCTCCATGCAGATCTTCTCTAGAGCAGTGATGTTTAGGGGCTGTCGCTGGGCAACACAGACTTTCAACTCCCTCCAAAGGTTATCTATGGGGTTGAGATCTAGAGATTGGCTAGGCCACTCCAGGACCTTGAAATGCTTCTTACGAGGCCACTCCTTCGTTGCCCGGGCGGTGTGTTTGGGATCATTGTCATGCTGAAAGACCCAGCCACGTTTCATCTTCAATGCCCTTGCTGATGGGAGAAGGTTTGCACTCAAAATCTCACAATACATGGCCCTATTCATACTTTCATGTACACAGATCAGTCGTCCTGTTCCCTTTGCAGAGAAACAGCCCCAAAGCATGATGTTGCTACCCCCATGCTTCACAGTAGGTATGGTGTTCTTTGCTTGCAACTCAGCATTCTCTCTCCTCCAAACACGACGAGTTGTGTTTCTACCAAACAGTTCTACTTTGGTTTCTTCTGACCATATGACATTCTCCCAATCCTCTTCTGGATCATCCAAATGCTCTCTAGCAAACCTCAGACGGGCCCGGACATGTACTGGCTTAAGCAGGGGGACACGTCTGGCACTGCAGGATCTGAGTCCCTGGCAGCGTAGTGTGTTACTGATGGTAGCCTTTGTTACATTGGTCCCAGCTCTCTGCAGGTCATTCACTAGGTCCCCCCTGTGTGGTTCTGGGATTTTTGCTCACCGTTCTTGTGATCATTTTGACACCACGGGGTGAGATCATGCGTGGAGCCCCAGATCGAGGGAGATTATCAGTGGTCTTGTATGTCTTCCATTTTCTAATTATTGCTCCCACAGTTGATTTCTTCACACCAAGCTGCTTGCCTATTGCAGATTCAGTCTTCCCAGCCTGGTGCAGGTCTACAATTTTGTTTCTGGTGTCCTTCGGCAGCACTTTGGTCTTCACCATAGTGGAGTTTGGAGTGTGACTGTTTGAGATTGTGGACAGGTGTCTTTTATACTGATAACAAGTTCAAACAGGTGCCATTAATACAGGTAATGAGTGGAGGACAGAGGAACCTCTTAAAGAAGAAGATTCAGGTCTGTGAGAGCCAGAAATGTTGCTTGTTTGTAGGTGACCAAATACTTATTTTCCACCATAATTTGCAAATAAAGTCTTTCAAAAATCAGACAATGTGATTGTCTGGATTTGTTTCCACATTTTGTCTCTCATAGTTGAGGTATACCTATGATGACAATTACAGGCCTCTCTCATCTTTTTAAGTGGGAGAACTTGCACAATTGGTGGCTGAATAAATACTTTTTTGCCGCACTGTGTATGTGTATATATCTTAATTGAGACATGTAATTCATATTCTATCCATTGTTTCTTGTCTATCCTGCTTATTTTTATTGTATTCCCTTGTTTTTGTCTTTGTCTAATTTTTTGTAGTGTATGTATAATAAGCCTTTGTCATCAGGTTGTTTAAAGAGGAAGTAAACCCTGTTGGGTTTTACTTCCTCTTTTGCTCCCTGCAAAGCCTGCAAATTAAAAGCATAATGGGCTAGTATGCAATAAACACTGACACAAAATTTTTATAGTTCCGAGTAATGTGAGGGGGGTTAGAACCATTTTTAGTTTTTTTATTGCTGTCTGTCTCCCCATTGGAGAGAGTCACAATCTCTGTTTGCCCTAATGACCATCATAACTAGTGCTGAAAGTGGAAGAAAATTCAAAATCTAAGACTGACCTGAACATGAATAGAGGGGAAATCTTCAGTGGAGTGGAGACTTACTTAAAGTGGTTGTAAAGTCAGAAGGTTTTTAATCCTAATGAATTATATGCATTAAGATGAAAAACCTTCTGTGTGCAGCAGCCCCTTCAATACTTACCCGAGCCCCATCTCAATCCAGTGATGTTGCACGAGGGTCTCGGCTGTCCGGGACTTTCCCTTCTCATTGGCAGAGACAACAGGACAGCACCATTGGTTCCTGCTGCTGTCAAAGTCAGTGAGCCAATGAGGAGAGAGGGGGGACAGGGCCGAACCTCGGCTCTGTGTCTGAATGGACACACAGAGCAGCAGCTGGGCTTGGGTGCCTCCATAGCAAGCTGCTTGCTGTGGGGGCACTCGGCAGGAGTGAGGGGCCAGGAGCGCTGGTGAGGGACCCGAGAAGAGGAGGATCTGGGCTGCTCTGTGCAGAACCACTGCACAGAGCAGGTAAGTATAACTTGTGTAGCAAGGTCCTGAACCCCTTGAGGCCTAATGGTGACCTCCAGAGTTAGGGACAGCTGACATCTTTCTGTGTAGAGTGGGTTACAAGGTATAGTGGGTATAATGCAAGGTAGATTGATGGGCGCCAGACACTTCTTGAATGCAGAGAGATTTATTGTCTCTTAAACAGAAATGTGGGAGAGAGGGTTAGGGCCAGGACATCCTTTAGGAGATGCAATGTTAATTAGCAGATTCCGAGACTTCTATAGGCAGACAGCCATGCTGAGAAAGGCATCCAGCTAGACACCACGTCTGCATGAGTAGGACTGTTGTTTCCTATGGAAACAATCTTGTAACAGTTTCTAACAACGGTTGCAATGAAATCCTCCACTTCTACAATCTCCTGTTGTAGAACTTCACTCAGCTGAGCTCCCAGTCTTTCATTAGACTAAAAGATCCACTAGCCACTGGATCCCCTGAGCTCTTCCAATCTTCTCACTCAGTATCTTCCTCAAGCGTCACCCCCGCATCCCTGCTGGGTCCCTAGATAGATACTTCTGAAGCGTCACCCCGCTGGCCTGCTTGATCCCTGGCTTGGCACACAATAATGCTCCGCAAGCGTCACCTGCACTGGCTGGGTCCCTGGCTTGGCACCTGCTGAAGTCTTCCCCATTCTTTACCGTCCCCGGCTGGTGAGCATATGGCTCTGGTACTTGCTTCAGCTACTCATAGTTGTCTCTGGTAGCAAGGTAGATGGGCCCTTAGTGGCGACAGCTTCCCCTCTACCTCCGACCACAGCTGGTTCTACGGCCGGTAGAACCGTTGCTTCTGGTTGGACTGCAAGCCTCAATCCCAACCCTACGCTTGCTTCTGAATAGGCCCTCAGATAGCCTAGCAGCCAGATGTCCCCGGGTAGGCCCAAAGCTTATGGCCTAGCAGCCCAGGGCATTACAACACACGTCCAAACTGACAGCTGTCCAGGTGGCACAGAACCCCGATCACCTGACTCCACCCAAATAAATAGGCTCTCCCAGCAGGCCAAGGGATCAAGAAAATCCCTGCTCATTGGCTGAGACACCCCATTCATTCCTAATCTGTCCTTGCAATGCCCTTGTCTTGTCTAACATCACCAGGTACCCAGCCACCTAGCGACAGAAGAGAGAAGTGCAGCAATTTCAGAGTAAGGATAAAATCAATTGACCTACTGACAATTAGCCAAGGCAACTATCACTTGGCAGATACATTTAATAGCAACCCTGCCTAAACACCAGGGTGCTACATCTGTTTGTTATTTTTAAATGAAAAAACTGAGGCTTTAGTATCACTTTAACTTTTGAGGAATTTAGGCCCAGTTCACACTACTGCTATTTCTCCTGCATCTGCCACTGCACTGCAATGCATAAGAAACTACTTACAATGCATAAGAAAATACTGAAATGCATGAGTGAGCACTAGTGTGAACCTAGGCTTACTCTTACTTCCTGTTATGTCTACAAGACAGGAAGTGACAGAAAGTCTCTCAAATGGGACACAGATTTCAGAAAAAAAACTTGACAGGGGTTTTAAATACTTGGTACACTATCCAAAATGAAAAAAGGTCATGGCTTTAGATATAATTTGGAATTTTGTGTAGTGTTTTGGCTGGAATATATAGTGATCTCTGGCCATCACAAAGTAAAACTCATGTGACAGTGTTATTTACATGCATTGCAAGGTTACACGTTTCCCTCATTCATTAGTACTGGGATTCCTGCTCGTTATCCTATCCCTGCACCTCTCAAGGTGAAGCAGGCTAAAGCTTGTCAGATGACTGGCAATGAAGATGAGTATATTCCTGGACATTCTTTCCATTCCAGGACTTATTAGAGCTTTCATGTGATTTAATATACAGTATAATAAATAGTATATAATATATACTATTAAATATATAAATGTCTGTGTACCACTTGTAGTCCTGCAGCAGTTCACAATTTAGTGCAACCTCTTTGTAACATACATGTACCACCTACATTCTGGGTTTTGCATTTTTGAGCTGAACCTTGTAATACTTTTAGGACTCAATGCACAAAGCTTTAACACAAGGATAAGACTCTCTGATTTACCCATGTGGCTGTCATTTTCAAGTTTTCTTTGGACTGTGATCTTTTGAATTTTTGCATGGTCTCCGGTGCAGTCTTCCTAAGTTTCTGACATGCACTGCTTTGTCTGAAGTGTCCACCCAGCTGTAAATTCTTTCCTCCATAGTTTTTAAAGTGGTTGTAACCTTAAAGAAGTAATTCACTGCCAGCCCCTCTCTTGTATGCAGCCATAACACACAGTGTAAGTGTTTTTTTTTAAACAATGCCTCTAAATACCTTTTTTTTACATATTTTCAGACCGGCTATGTGGCTTCCGGCCACTGTCCTCCTCCAATCCAGGGATACAGTGGGAGGGGCCAAGATCTCTCTCTGACGTCAGCCGGGGTGGTCACGTGACCGCTGTGCTGGCTGCTCAGCCCCTCCTGCTGTAGCCCTGGATAGGAGGAGAAGAGGGTGTCCTGCCTGAAAATATGTGAAAAATGGTATTTAGAGGCATTGTTTTAAAAAACAATTTTTGTTTTAGGGTTATAACCACTATTACTGCCATGGCTCTAGAAATTACGGTGGTGGCTTCAGTGGATTTTACACACACTGCCGGCAGCTGCAGTGAATCTGACAAGTCGTACGGCTTCCCCAGATCGCTTCCACACACCCCCAGAAACCCCTGCCATTTTTCCTTAGCTCCGCACAGCTATCAGCAAACCTGGGACCAGAATGGTGGCTGCCGCTGTGTAGAGGGAATGGAGATCAGTGAACATCCCTTCGCTGATCTCCCCTTCCTGTTGTCATTGACCCCGGAAGCGACGTGTAAAACATCACGACCGGGTCCTAGTGTCACTGTCCCCAGCGAGTATAACTGGGTAGGAATCTAATGGAATACGATTTGCAAACCATTGGAGGAAAGGTGAGACATCAAGGGTCACCTGTCACCAAAAATGCACTATATAGGGAATTTTTGTTTCCCTCATAGGAAGGTCTTTCTGATTTCTGTCATTTCAGAAGAACAGAATGTAAGGGAACATTTTTTCATCAAGGGCATAGCAGAAAACACTACTTTTTAAGAAGGGAAGGGTTCAAACCACTGTTGACATTTTATTACCGTCTGACTTCCAGTAAAGAAAAAACATTTTTTTTTCTCAGAATAAAAAGTTTTATTGAAAAACTCAGTTTACAAACATTTCGATAAATTCCAGTTCCAATAACTCGCAATATACATACATCAACTATTGGCATCACTGCACCACTGCCTAGGACATTATATTTACAACTTGCGTTTCGTTATTAGTGTATCCTGTGATACTCAAGACCTGCTGCTCTAGCTATGAACCATCAATGTGACCTGGTGTGTTATCTTTTGTGATTTAGCAACCCAATAACCTATCTAGTATGAGGTCCACCAGGGACAGGCCCAGAGAACTCAGCCAGGGTGACCACTGATCATCAAATTTGCTCGGACGTCCTCTATGTTGGAATATAAACTTTTCCAGCCGTAAGGTGTCGCCCATCTGTCCGATCCATTCTTTAGTTGTGGGGGGCTCAGTCGCCTTCCATCTTCGAAGGATGAGCAGGCGTGCCTGAAACAGGGCGATGGGCGGTTTAAGGTTGTCATCCAGGGGGAGGTTGTCTAGGATACCTAGCAGGCATGGTTTGGGGTCGGTCGGGATGGAGACTGAAAAGGCATTGTTAATAGTTTTTAGGACCCCTGTCCAGTATAGGTGTAGCTTGGGACAATGCCACAGCATATGGATCAAGTCCCCATGGCCTCTCGCACATCTCGGGCAGTCCGAGTCCGGTCTCGCCCCCCATTCTGGCCAGCTTGGCTGGCATGTAGTGATCTCTCAGTATAATGTACAACTGGGATAGTCGCTGTGCTACATATAAGGACGATATTCGTACTTCCTGTAACGCCTCTTTCCACTGTTCTCCTTCAAGGGCACCCACATCATTTTTCAGTAAATAAAATTGACCAGTTTCTGTCCCACAAATAGATAGAGTAGGGATGGGAGTTGATGAAAAATCTCCCCAACAGGGATAGAGCAGTTAAATCAGATGTTCTAACCCTTCCCTGTCTGTCCAAAGCTAGCAAAAGGTTCCTTTTTAAAATGATCATGATCTCTCTTGTTTATAGCATCTTTTAATGGAATGAGCAGAATATAGTCAAGGACAACTACAGGCAGTAGATGTCTTCTGAAGTGTAGCTAGCCTTTTTTAAAGGATAAGTTCATCTTTTTTACGTAACCTGCTAGTTGCAGACAAGAGGCACCAGTAGTTTAAAATATTTGTAAAAGTATTGTTTAATGCAAATGCCATACTTGTAGGCCTTTTGGTCACTCAGGGAGTCTGAAACCATAGCTCCACTCAAGACTCGCTCCTGGTATTATACATGGACAATCTGGGTGCTGGCTACTATAGTCTGCCTCCATGTGTATAGAAAAAACTCCTGCGCTGTCTACACAAATTAAAACTAAAGGGGCACTGCTGCACACACCTGTGACTCTGATCCTAGCAGAAACAAAAAATGTGTAAATGGTGATGGTGTTTGCGCTGTGAGGGGAAAAGGAAAGAAAGGGGTGTAAACCAAAAGGGTACTAATAAAAACTGCATACGTCTTTACTCAAAAACAAGTTTCACCACTCCTGGCTTGCTCCCAAGGATAGGGGAACTTGTTGCAAGCCAGGAGTTGTCAAATGTGTCAAGGAAGGTTGCTTTTCAAGTGGAAACACTGTTGTATGCAGTCACTTTGCTGACAGTTAGAAGAAAAGTTAAGGTTTTTTTTTTTTTTTCAAGAATTATATTTCCCTAGGTGGATGCAGCATTGGTCCAATGCTGCATCTGTTCCCCACCGGCTTTAAGACTGAGAACCAAACGATCAAACACCGCCAATCGCTTGGTTCTCAGAGTTCCCTGAGCAGAGAGCTGGTAACTGTCAGTCACTGCTCTCTGCTCCTCCTCCCCCCAACTCTCACTGGAGTGCTGGGCTGTGGAGGGGGCAAGAGCAGCTGGCTCAGGCTCACTGAGAGGCTGAGCCAGGTGCTAGTCCAGGGTTGTGGGCAGACCTATATTGTTGCAATCTTTCCCCAGCCTGGACCGGCTCTGTGATGTGAGCCTGCAGCGGGCTCCAGCCTGCTGTATGCTGAAAACGGGTCACAGGAGTGCAGAACAAACTCCACTTCTGTGATCCACAGGAGAAGTACAGCCAAATGATCCCTACATCCTGTCTTATTTCTAGGACATAGGCTACAACAAAATGGTGGCTGAGCCATCTTCTTTGAGGACAAATAAAGTAATAATCCGTTTAGCTGTCCTGAAAGAAGGAGGATAAGTCTCCATTTTATTGTAGCACAGAGTATGAGATGGAAAGGGGCTACAGCAGTGTGAGAATTATGGTGGGGATGTGTAATGGGAGAGTCTGTGCTGCACGTGAGCAGCTCATGGATCAGGAAGAGCGCTTGCTTCAGCAATGCTTGGGTTGAGAGCCCAAAGACTGTCATGTCCTGGAAATAAGTCAGGACATAGGAATGTAAACATTTTAAAGTATTCTGGCCAAGCTTCAAGAGTGACAGAAAGGTCTACAGCATGGGTGCGCAACCTGTGGCCCTCCAGCTGTTGTAAAACTACAAGTCCCATCATACCTCTATCAGTCTTGCAATGCCTAACTGGACTTGTAGTTCTACAACAGCTGGAGGGCCACAGATTGAGCCCTGGCCTACAGGTATGGCATTAGCATTAAACAATATTTTTACAAATGACACATTTTATTTTAAACTACTGAGTCCCCTTGTATCCATGGACCATTATACAGTATGTAAAAGGTGAACTTTAGTCTTTACATTTCCAAAACCCATTGCATACGAACCAAAGTGAATGACTTCTCACCAGCGGGTATCACAGAGCACTGATGTATCCTGAACATGTAGTCACTGATGTTTACTGAATAGATATTAAATTGTATGTAGTTACCTTAAACTTATGATGTTCAGGTACTTTTTCCAGCAGTCTACCATTCTAGGTGTTCTGCATCCTGCATATGGACTTCTTGTTTACTTGGCTTTTGTTAAGGAAGAACTTCCTATAGAAATCTATTGTGAATCTTTTTTTAAAATAAAAGCTGTGTGCAGGGCACCCCTGAAGGTAGTGACAGGGAGTGTTATGCCCAAAGAAGCAGGGGTTGCCAGCTGCGCTGATGTGATGAGAAGTCTGCTGGATGGCTTATGGACCAGCAGGATGCACTGCTGGGCAGGGGTCCCTCAGATGTACCAGATGAGACTTGGCCGAACGGAGAGCCAGGAGCAGGGTCAGGAGTCAGGCCAGTAGTCATACAGGGAATATCAGCCAGGGGTAAGGCAGCAAGCAGGGTCAGGAGTAAACCGGGGTCATACACTGGTAATCAGGCAGCAGGGAAGTCCAGAAGAACAAGCCAGAGGTTATACTCGGGTGAGCGGACTCAATAGAACAAGCCAAGGATCAAAGCCAGGAATGGAGACAAGACAGTTCAAAGGCAAGCCGGGTCAATAACAGGAAATACAATAAAATCAAGAACAGGAACACACGGGGAGCTGAAAATCATCCAGCAACTAATGGCTGATGCTGCTGGCTTTAAATAGGCCACTGGGCACCAGAATCTGTCATGCATTGTGAGGGCCTTGGCGCACACGCATGCACACTGGCACACGAATCTTTGCGGCCGTTCGTGCCTTTGTGTGCATTAGCATTGGCGAATTTCTATGTGCCAATCTGCGATTCCGCTGGGCATTAGCAAATGTGCCAGTTCTTCTGTGGACTGTTCTCTGACATCCATTCGATTCCGCCCAGCAGCAGCACAGCTAGCTTTCAAAATAGACTGCGTGTGTATATGAAAGGGTTTCCTTCTTGAATAATGCTGTGAGGTGGGACTTGGGAGGTTTGGACTCTTCCTGTAGGTGTGACTGGACCGGATTGAACGCTAATTAGGATGTATTCCACCCCACCCACCATCAGAGCTGTGAAGGAAGTTACATCATTTGCAGACTCTGAAAGACTACAAAGAGGAGAGTTATAGACTCTAGCTGCTGCAGGAAGGGGCTGTGGGTAGGAAAGAGTATATCAGTAGTTTATACAAGGTGTCACATGATACAAAGACACAACTAATACTAGGATATCAGGGGCTCTGCAGACAACAGAGCAACATAGTACAGAGGTATGATCTGTGTTGGGATTGATCATTCCATTCAGTTCTACTGAAAAAAAAGGAGTTCAGCTTTAAAAAAAAAATCTCATTCCTCTTTCTTAAAAATCATATATAGGTTTTAGTAAAGCATAATATGATAAGATGCTGCAGTCCTGCCCAGAAATGCTGTGAAAAGCCTGCTGAGTCTAGCTTTAACATATATGAAAAATAGATAAATGTTAAACTTAATCAGCTTTCTGACTTTAGAAGTAACGGTTATTGCTTTTGTCTGAGGATGCCATTACTACAGTAGTTGGATTTGTTCATACAGAGCACATTTCATATACTGTATAGTAAATATAATTTATGGCAGACTCACTTGTAAATATGTTTTTCAGAACCCGCAGATGATGTAAAAAGTGAACAAAGTGATGGGGAACCTACTGCAAAGAAGAGCAAGAAAGTGGCTTCAGATAAGACTCACAAGAAGAAAAAGAAACCGGTAATATGCATAAAATAGGTTAAAAATCTTTGTACTCTACTGATGGTGTGCTTTTTTTATATGATGTATTTACAATCTTGCATAAATCTTTAAAATATTTTAAAATGTACAATATTAATTACAGCTGCACACCCCCTGCTTGTCAAAGGTCCAGACCATACGTAGCTAATGGAGTAAATATTAGAGCTGGGCTGCCTCTTGGTGTGGTTACTTGATGGCACACAACTTTAAGCACACTGGTACCAAAGCTTGGTGTAACGATCAGCCTTGAAACTTCACAATCCGGTGCTCATTACTCCGAATTGCAACACAAGTATCTGCAATGCCCATTTGTTCCTTAATCAAGAGTGGGTACATTGAATGCTGGGAATGTGCCTGATAAAAAGTTTTATGTCTGTTTTGCCTATGCCCTTGATAAAGTTCACTCTACCTGTTTATGCCCTGGATTATTGCTGCAAGTTGTCTGGATTATGTTTGTACCCAGCTTGTCTGTATTTATACCGATACTCTGCTATTGTGCACTATTACTGAGTTTACCTCTCTGCAACCTGGATTGTGTTTGCATGCCTCTGACTTGGCAATCAGTCTGCTGATCACGTGGTAATGGGACCGTCTTTCGGCTATAGCACAGGCAGGAAGAGGTTAAAAGTCAGCAGCTACAGTATTTGTAGCTGCTAACTTTTATTTTTTTTTCACCCAGGCTGGAACTCTGCCTTAAAGTGTATCTAAAGACAATTTTTTTTTCTCATTGCATAAAGACTAGTAAAATCCCTGTTAGGTTTTTTTTTGTGTGTCCTATAGAAGAGTGCTCTTCACCTTCTATCCTGGAGACACAACAGGAAATCTTCCTAAAGTGAAGAAAAATCCTTTTTTAGACCGGTGTCCCTGTAAATTTTCCCTCACCCCCTGCACAGTTGACTATAAAATGTAGAAATCTGCATCACTTTCCATCTATTTTTAAGGCCTTAACTTAAACCTTAACTTGTTTTTATGAGGTCAGTATTTTCGATATTATGCCAAGATCAAGAACACGTAGACATGACCTCAAACTAATAGGAGGAAAGTTCAAAACTAACCTTAGGAAGTATTATTTTACTGAACAAGGAGTTGGTGCTTAGAATAGGGTGACCAGACGTCCCCGGTTTCCGGGGACAGTCCCCTGGATTGAGGACGCTGTCCCCAGAGCCCATCTGTCCCCGGATCTGTCCCCAGATCTGTCATCTCAGCAGGGGGGCGGTAGAGCGGGCGGGGACTCCCAAATCCTGTCCACCATTAAGCTAATCCCCCACAGTGTAGCTTTTTACAAAACAAACGTCTACGGCCCCCCTGTGCTCAGTGTAGGCAGGGGGACAGTAAGCGGACTATTTCTTTATTTTCGGGTTTAGGCAGATTAATCTGCCACAGCACGCTATACAGTTGAAGCCCAGCCCCCAAAGATAAAGAAATAGTCCACTTACTGTCACCCGGCTCCCACTGAACACAGGGGGCCCGGAGATGTTTGCATACAATCATTCCATAAACACATACACTGCATATTTCATATAAGGGAAAATATGCATATAAAATTGTTTACCATTTGCCAATAAAAAAAAAATATGTCCCCGGATTTCATTTTAAAAATCACCATAGCTTAGAATAGACTTCAAGCAATGGTAGTTAGTCAGTCAACAGTAAATGGATTTAAACATGCTTGGGACAAACATTGATCTATCCTTAGGTAAAAATTGTAAAAAAAAAAAATGGGGCAGTCTTGATGGACCACACTGTCTTTTTCCTGACGTCACTATTCTATGTTTGTATGAGACATAGCATAGATACTGCTGCTCGTGTAGTTGATGAGACAGTGGGAATTGCATTTGATGAGGAATTGCAGTTGATGTCAGAGCTTCAAATAGATCAGCACTTGAGTTTTTATATTGGGCATAGAGTACTCTAGTCTCTTAACGCTCTCTGAGCATTTTCTGAGATTGCCAAGTTGGATGAAAGAGTGGAATCAAACGCGCTAGAGATAATTGTAATCCCAAGAGATGTAAGTTGAGGGGGGGACTAAATTAAGTCCAGAAAATAAAATATTCTTTTGCTTTTGCAGTTACAAGCTAACAAAATTAGTGTCGTTGCCATATTTCTTAACCAAACAAGCCCAAATTTCTCCCATCTTTATGTTGAGCAATAACATACTGTATCTGGTGCAGTGTAAAGCCAAGAGTTTCAAAAGATCTCCTGAACCAGTTTGGTAAATCCAGTTTTTGGTCATTATCTTTGTACATAAACATATTATCTTTAATACATAAAACGCATGAGTAGCATGCTTATTCTCATATGGATTAAACAATTATACTTAAGCTAAAGTGAAAAAAGACAAATGTTCATTAAGATTAACCTCCTGCAACTTCAACAGGTTTGGTCCAAAGGAGCAGCTAATAAAACTCATAAGCATAAAAAATGCAACATCTGTACACATCTTTAAAGATGCTGCAAAGCAGGACCGTAGATAAGAGGGGAAATATGGGTGTCCTAATTCTGGAGGCCCTGGCTGGCAGCCCCTTTAAGCCACAGGAGCCACACAGCCCAGGCACACTAAACACAGCAGCCTGTGTCTATTTCCAGCTGCTGATAAGACAGTGCAGCAGGGAGATGAGAACAATGAATAGCTGCAAAGGCAACTGGACCCTACACACCTGCAGGGTTGCCAAGAGCTAGTTGGAAGCAGTCCTACTTGTACTGGGGGCTTGAGCCCTATAGGGTTAGTAGGGGGCCCTATGGCCAATCGTTCCCTTGCTGCAGCCGCCACTGCCAGGCATCTGCTCGGCACTGTTGCCCTGCACTGACATCATGCTTGAGCTTCTCGGACATTCTTTCCATACCATAACTAGCTCTGTTACTGTCCTACCTATGCATGCAGAAGAAACAACAACAGATATACTTTCTCTGCTATGATCCATTCCTGCACTAGGACCAGCTGTAGAGGTCAATTCCCTGATTCAAATTTCCTGGAAGCCATCCTGGTCTCTGATTGTGATCCACTCCTTGAGACAGTACCAGTTCTGTGTGCCAGCCTGACCCACAGTTCCCATCTGTGATCTCCTACAAGCTGTTGGCATTTCTCTCCCAAAATTTGATTCCTTCTTGCTGTCAGGGCCAGCTGTACCTCTTTATCTTCCTGAGTGCGCCAGTCTCCTGCAGCCAGTGCCAGCATGTGGCTGCCATCCCTCACATGTTTTTCTGTGCCGTCTGAAAGCAACAGTTTCTCCAGGAAGAAGCCCCAGTGCCCTTTGTCTTCCCTCGCCAGCCTGCATCGTTCATCCTGCTTTTTTACAGTGGATTTCAACTCCTGTCTGGGCCTGTGGATGACCACGACATGGAGCCCTAGAGTGCCAATCATGTTGGAGATGACTTTCCATTAGAAGAACATTATGAGCTTGTGTCAGAAAGCATTGCAAATGATGGAGCTATGAAAGATAGAGCAGGTGGGACAAGTGCACTGGAATTTTCCTCCCCGCAAACCATGGAGCACCAGCACATGTAGGTACAACTGAGGTTTCTACATTCTGTTAGCCTCTTGGAGCACAGTAATAAAGCATAGTGTGTGAGTACAAGCACTGTGTCATATGTTACCTTGTATACAGTGAGTAGGTGTAAGGTATAAGCGCTTCCCACTGTTAGCTCAATTTTGCCATGCCTATAATAATGTTATACTGCACATTCCGCCTAATTATTGTCTTCTGGTTGCCCATTGCTAAACTTCCCCCAGTAAAAAAAAATATCTCCTGCCCTGCTGAGTAGCCTACATGGAAACCATCACTGGAGGCTTAATGAGGCATGGGCACCAGAATGGGCATTCAGAGCAAAGTGACAGGGTCTGTGTAAACCCACCGCAAACTTCTCTTTTTACCATCAAAATGCCCAGTGTAGGTTGGTCTCAAAGCTCAAAGGGAGCGGTGGTGTCACCCCTTTCATTTGTGATATTGGCTGCTAAGCCTCAGCACTTTGTCATGGTCACATTTTTACCCAGTGCAGCAGTGAAAGGTGCATTTGAGGTGAGGTATAAAGTGGTCAGAGATGGGTTTTACACAGATAATAGTTAAGGCAATAAACTTTTTTTTTTTTTTTTTTTTTTTTTTTTTAGCAAAAGCAGTTCTAACCATTACCAAGTCTGCTTGCTGTCTTTGGTGAACTTTAAACCCAGAACTTTACTTCCACCATTGCTTTCCATATGGCCTTGTCTTTTGCTGGGTTAATGTTCTACCTTGCATCATAACTGCCTGTCATTTACTTGTTCTTTTTCTATCATTCTCTTTCTTATCGTGCTGTCTACAGTCATGCTTAGCTCCTCTCCAGGCAAGTTTCTTGCGATATGGCAAAAAAAATGGCATCTCTTTAATATTCACCTCCAACAGATGTGGTTTTGCTTCACTTTGCAACCTCTCAAAGCGGAACTAAACCCATTGATTTAATTGCTTCCCAAAAACAGTTTTATTCAAGACATGCCATGAATCATAACAGTCACAGTTGCTTGTGCTCTCAAACCAAACTGTCAAGCCATCAAATTTCTGCTGCCGTAACTGATTACATATGCAGTAGCATGGCAGATGCTACTGATTGGCAGATCAAAATGAGGATAATATGGCAGCTTCCTTAGCTATAAAAAATAGGAGGGTTTCGTTCTGCTTTAAAGTGTTGCTAAACCCCAAATCAAAAGCTTAGTAGTCTTTGGTGTGGTGGCTGCATTCATTTCCTTTTTTCCAAGCACAATTGTATAGTGCATGGGGCTGGAGTTAAGTCAGGAAATGATAAGGGATTAGAGAAGTATATAAAACATGTAAGATAGTAATATTAGGGTTAGCCTTGTATCACAGGCAAGTTTCACTACCTCATTAGGAAGTTTATGTCTTACATCAGTAATAAGGAGGCTTGTTGTACCTGACCCAAATCACTGTAATGTAAGTGCTGATGAAATGATCTTTGCTTTCCATCTGGATCCCTCAGGACCGAGCGCTATAACATTTTCCAATACGGGACACAGACCAGGAAACTGGTTTAACAATCTGCGCTTCAAACATACATGGAAGAGCTATTCCAGATAATGAGCTGGTGCCAAATCGGCATGCTTTCTATTAAGGCCTATTAGGAAAATCTACTTACAGTATCACCAGATGTGGCAGATTAGTGGAGGAAGAGACCTTTTTATCCCAACGTCTACATCTAGTGTTTGAGTATTTGCTATGTAAGATCGTGTACTGTACAGGCTGCTCATACATACATTGTGTGCTGTTTTATAGGTGTGGTTACAGCTGGGATTTGTTTTATACTTGATATAGTGTTTGGAAGACAAAGTCGTCTATAAATTTAAAGACTCTTTACATGGGTCTGCTTATCACATCAGACTACACTATTTTACATCTAATTAGCTGAAATTCTGAAAAGTCTTACATGGCCAACTGGCATTTGATGTCAGCTACTAAGACTGGAAAATGTAGTCATGTGATAACTACATCTTATTCTTACTCAGGTTAAAAAATGTGTGTGTTTGTAAAGTACAACCTAAAAAGGCTTTTATTTTATTACCTGTTTCAGCTGATCTAAAAGAAGGCAAAAGCCTTAAAATCCATATGTCCCATGAACAGAGTAAGGCCCCTTTCACACGGGGCAGACTCCGGCTGTGATGCGCTTGCTCAGCAGGGGATCTCTCCGCTGATCCCTTCTGAGCAGGCGGATGACAGGTCCATGTCCAGTCTGCTCATGTAGAATGAACACAGACCAACTCTCCTCTATGGGCCACCGGATGTAAATGGACTGCCTCTCTGTTTAAACCCGACTACCATCCGATCCGCTGTCTGTTTTTGGCTGATCGGGTTGGAGGTAGGTTGGACACATGTCCGTTTACACCCGCTGCTCCATAGAGAAGAATGGAGGTTCCGATCGGAAAGTCAATCTGAATAGGGCCAAATATGCTTTCCCCACAACAAAACTGGAAATCAATTATCTGGGTGAGCCGAATGATGTCGATTTTAATATAACTTTTTAAATATATATTTACATATCTGTTTTTACCTGTCTTTTTCACATTTGAAGATTAAACTCAACTGCAGAAAAATTTACACTGTCAGAGGATGCATTTATCATACAATGTTTATGTTGTCCATTAACGTTTCAAATGTTTGCATATTATTTCTGTGTTTGGTTTCCTCCAAGAGTCCAAAAACATTCTTTCTTAATCGTACATCACGGGACACAGAGCCATAGTGCCTTGAAGAGGAAAAGGAATGGTACCCCGGCCTCATGAAAAGAGGACACAAGGGTTTGCCCGTAATGCTTCTCCCTGGAGAGCTAGACCCTGGGATCCAGCACTTTGGTCTTTCTTCCGAATACCTAAAAGTTTTTTTGGCAGGGTGCTATATGGGTCCAGGAAAGAGGACCCTGTAAGTGGGGTCCCAGTCCCTGAAGGTCTATCTTGACTTGGCCTGCCGTGATGTGTGAAGCTTGGGTCTGTCTGATCTTCAGCAGTATCCCACGGCGAGGATAAAGTAAATGAAGATAATCCTAAGGGAAACCTATGGATTTCTTCTACTTTTAAGTAAATGGTGTCATGCCTATATTTCTCCACTAGAGGGTCTGAAAGTCTAAAACACTTGTCTGGTATCCTTACCTTGCCTCACAATGTGGATGCTCAGTACAGCTGCAGCTCTGGTCATGGTCAGCTGTCCTCCTCCACTGTTAAAGCCATCAGGGGAATTAGGCAGGTGGATCGCCCATCTGCCAGGCAATCCCCCTAAACGGATCATCTTCTTGTTGCACCGATCCCCCCCACCCAGCTGTCTCGGAGGCGCCCGCACTCGTATCTTAAATGGATACGATCGGACGGCGGGGAAAAAGGGGGCAGAATCAAAGTGCAAGCCGACGTGCATTCGGCGTGCACGTTCGTAGCGGCGCAGGCGCAGAGCAGCTGAAAGTATTAAAAGCCCTCACTCTTTCTGGCTGAGCAGTCAGTGGTACAGGAGAATCAGGCACCTGTAAGGTGGTGGAACCAGGCACTTTTCTAAAAGGGACACATTTACTTAAAGCATCAGGCTGAGTAGATAATAGCAGCATTTAGATATTGCTGGACTAGCACTCAGCAGGTGATGCATTTAGGTTAGTACCTCTGCATTTGTGCTTAGGACTATGCGTTCACGCAGAGGGGGCTCAGTTGAAGCAAAAGGGGGCACAAAGGCATCACCTTCAGGGTCTGAGGATCCTGGTCATGCATCTGCAGTTCCTTCCTCTCTGGAAAGACCCAATGTAGCCAGTCAGGATGAGCCATTGGCACTGTCAGATATTGCTGCCTCTCCTAACATCTCAGCCCCTGCATACGTCACTGAGGATGTTTTTGCTTCGGCTTAGAAGAGAGGTTAGCCTCATTAATCGCTAAATCTTCCCAAAAAGGGGGAAAAAAGCGTGTCAGATCCCCTTCTCCCTCCCTGGACCCAAAGCTGGAGGGACAGTGGGAAGATGAGGTTGAATCACCATCGGAGGACCAAGAAGAGGAGCAATCTGATGACTCCTCTTTAGAGGAGATGGTCTCAGAAGAGCCTGTCTCAGCCTCGCATTCTCAAAGGTTGCAGGTTCAATCCCTTTCAGAGATGGTTAGTTTGGCCTATAATTTACCCTCTGTTGAGGTGGCCGAAGCTTTGGTTCCCACTTTGGGTTCTTTAAAGCCCCCTCAGGCTTTACATGCTTTTCCTCTCCATTGTTGGAAAAGCTTATGTTATGTATACTGACTGGGAGCACCCAGATAAACTTTTTATTCCTCCTAAAAAGTTTTCTTTACTTTATTCTATGGAGGAAAAATTCACCAAGAAGTGGAAGGTCCCAGCAGTTGATGCGGCCATTTCTTGCATGAATAAGAACCTAACTTGTCCAGTGGACAATGTCCAGGTATTTAGACCCAGTGGATAAAAAACTGGAATCTTTGCTTAAATCCTCCTTTGCTATGGCCGGTGCGGTGACTCAGCCTGCAGTAGTGGCAATTGGCATTTGTCAGACCTTAAAGGACCAAATGAAGAAGGTCATAAGGTATGTGCCAGCTCAACAGGCCCGGGACTTAGCTGACCTATCCAGGGCCTTATGTTTTGCAGTTGACGCAATTAAAGACTCTATTCATCAGGAATCTCGCCTTGCTTTCTTGCTAGTGCAGATGCATAGAAGCCTGTGGCTAAAGCACCGGTCAGCCGAATCACCCTGCAAAAGGCTATTGACTAGTTTCCCTTTTCTTAGAGAGGTTGTTTGGGCAAGATTTGGACAAATACATCCAAAAAATTTCAAGTGGTAAAAGTACTCTTTTACCGGTGAAAAAGAAGACTAAACGTCCTTCCTTTAAACGATCAGTAGTCTCCACTCTACGGGGAGAAGAATTTCTGGTGTGAGTGGACATCAGGGATGCATACCTACATGTACCCATTTTCCTCACTCACCAAAAGTTCCTACGATTCACGGTAGAAAGTCACCATTTTGAATTTCTGGCCCTACCCTTCGGGTTGGCTTCTGCACCTCGGTTATTCACAAAGGTACTTGCGCCACTTCTGGCAAGGCTAAGGACCCAGGGTATAACGGTGATGGCATATCTAGACGATCTGCTGTTAGTAGATCAGTCAGTGGCTCGCCTAAATCAGAGTGTGTTCACCACGGTCAAGTATCTGGAACACTTAGGGTGGATCCTCAACTTCAAGATATCAGCCTAATGCTGCATCCACACGAGCGGACTTTACAGCAGACTTGGTGCAGCAGACTTTTCGACTGACTTTCCAACGGACTTACCGAATGAACGGACTTGCCTACACACGATCAACTAAAGTCCGACGGATTCGTACGTGATGACGTACGACCGGACTAAAACAAGGAAGTTCATAGCCAGTAGCCAATAGATGCCCTAGTGTAGTTTTTTGTCCGTCGGACTAGCATACAGACGAGCGGACTTTTCGACCGGACTCGAGTCCATCAGAAAGATTTGAAACATGTTTTATTTCTAGGTCCGTCGAACTTTTGGGAAAAAAAAGTCAGTTGGAGCCCACACACGATCGAATTATCCGACGGACTCCGTCCGCCAGACAAGTCTGCCATAAAGTCAGCTCGTGTGTACGTGGCATTACAGCCAGTAAGAAGGCTGGAGTACCTGGGCCTGGTCATAGACACAGCCCAGAGAAAGGTGTTTTTGCCCCAATCAAAGGTCACTGCTATAAAGGAGCTGGTCCAGCTGATCAAGGCGACAAAGAGTCCTACCATCCGCCTATGCATGAGATTATTGGGGAAGATGGTGGCTTCATTCGAAGCAGTCCCCTATGCCCAATTTCATTCAAGACTGTTGCAAAACAAGATCTTGTCAGCTTGGAACAAGAAAGTCCAAGCTTTGGACTTGCCAATCTGTCTGGCCCCAGAAGTCAGAGCCTCAGTTGGTGGTTGGTAGCCAAGAATTTGCAGAAGGGAAAATTCTTCATGCCAGTTACTTGGAAGATTGTGGTGACTGATGCCAGTCTGTCAGGCTGGGGAGCAGTCCTGGAGGAGGCTACAGTCCAAGGGAAATGGTCCAAGGGCGAGAATACCTTGCCCATCAACATCCTAGAGATTCAGGCAGCACGTCTGGCTCTATGGGCCTGGACGTCCAGGCTACAGGATTGGCCCGTCAGGATTCAATCCGACAATGCAACAGCAGTAGCGTACATCAATCACCAAGGGGGTACCAGAAGTCATGCAGCCTAGAGGGAAGTTAACCATATTCTGGTTTGGGCAGAGAAGCATGTACCTTGTCTATCTGCAGTTTTAATTCCGGGCATAGAGAGTTGGCAGGCGGATTTCTTAAGCCGCCAGCAGCTGTTTCCTGGGGAATGGTCTCTACACCCCAATGTCTTTCAGGCGATTTGCCGGAAATAGGGAACCCTGGATGTGGACCTATTAGTGTCCAGGTTCAACAAGAAGTTAATCAACTTTGTGTCAAGGTCAAGGGACCCACTCACATGTGGAACAGATGCGTTAGTGGTCCTGTGGGATCAGTTTTACCAAGAAGCACTATCAGAGCCGTAAGTGCTTCTTGGGCAGTGCATTACCAAGCATCCATGACTCAGATCTGCAAGGCTACAACTTGGTCTTCGGTCCATACATTCACCAAATTCTATTAGGTGGATGTAAAAGGGCATGAGCACGCCGCCTTAGGGTGCAGTGTTCTGCGGGCAGCAGTATAGATCCTCGTGTCTGATGGCAGCCTGTTTTTTTCTGTGTCTCCCTCCCCTCAGATGGCATTGCTTTGGGACATCCCATGTAGTAATTACTATGGCTCTGTGTCCCGTGATGTACAATTAAAAAAGTAGGATTTTTATAACAGCTTACCTGTAAAATCCTTTTCTTGAAGTACATCACGGGATACAGAGGTCCCTCCCCTCTTTTTTTGGGATATGTGTATATTGCTTTGATACAAAACTGAGGTGCTCCCTGTAATGGGAGGGGTTATATAGGGAGGGGGACTTCCTGTCTTGGGTGTGCCAGTGTCCATCACCTGAAGGTGTCCTATAACTCATGTAGTAATTACTATGGCTCTGTGTCCCGTGATGTACTTCAAGAAAAGGATTTTACAGGTAAGGTGTTATAAAAATCCTCCTACTTGATTAACTAGCTGCTTCCTAAACCTGCACTAGTCTATGGTCTGTATAAGAGCAGCAACGATCTTAGAATGTGAAAGCTTTGAGGGTCATTAATTGGTGTTTATGTTCTGTAGAGTGCTATAAAAATAAAGAAAAAAATAACAGTTATATGTTCAGCATTTCCAAATCTTGTATTTTTCTATCATATGAAAAACATGGTTTCTACTTAGGAGTTTCTACTTTGCTAAATTCTATTTTATTAATTCTGTAGGTCAAGGAATGTATTTTAAAAAAACCAAAGGAAAAGGTGGAAGAGACAATTACTACAACAAAAACCAGAAAAAGAAAGAAGGTATGTTGTAATGGGCTGATAATATGTTTACCTGTTTTACAGAGCGTTGATAAAAGAATAATAGGGGACATTTTGTGTAGCCCACCAGCACCTCTTCTGGCACTCCTCTTCTGGGGTACATAATGTTTGCTGTCATTCAGTGTGCTTCCTCTAAGCCCAGGCTGACATGGAACCACCCCCTACAGCACTATTACACTGAACAGCTCTCACACATTATTACTTGAGAGTTCAGAATTGGGACTTTCCCACCTTCAGAGTAGGGACTTTCCCACCTTCAGAGTAGGGACTTGCCCACCTCTGCCATCCAAAAGAGGAAAGACCTGTGTTAACAGAACAGCCAGAAGACCCTTGAAAAATAGTGTTTTTAGACTTTTTTATAAAAAAAAAAGATAGGGGGTGGATGCAGGTTGATGGGCCCTTAAAACTGGAGCTCTACTTTAAAGGTAATTCCAGTTAAATTACCGTATTTATCGGCGTATAACACGCACATTCATTTTAAGAGGGAAGTTTCAGGAAAAAAAACTTAAATTTTAAATAAGGAACTTTGAAGCAAAATAAGGGTCAGTTCCCATCTGCAGCCTCACCATTGCCATCAATGCAGCCTGATCAATGCCCATCTGCAGCCTCACAAGTGCCATCAATGCAGCCTCATCAGTCCACATCAATGCAGCCTCATCAGTCCACATCAATGCAGCCTCATCAGTCCACATCAATGCAGCCTCATCAGTCCACATCAATGCAGCCTCATCAGTCCACATCAAGGCAGCCTCATCAGTCCACATCAATGCAGCCTCACCATTGCCATCAATGCAGCAGCCTCGCCATTGCCATCATTGCAGCAGCCTCATGATTGCCATCAATGCAGCAGCCTCACCATTGCCATCAGTGCAGCAGCCTAACCATTGCCATCAGTGCAGCAGCCTCACCTTTGCCATCAGTGCAGCCTGATCGATGCCCAGCTGCAGCCTAGAGGGAGGGGGGGGGGGGCGGGATGAGAGCCAACAGATTACATACAGTGAGAATCTCCTATGATAGACAGTACAGAGGTCCAATGGCAGCCCAGGATACGGGACTTCCTATTACAGAGGCTGCCAAGTAAACAGGAGATTCTCACTGTATGTAATCTGATGGTGCTCACCCCCCCCCCCCCCCCCCTGTCCCCTCCGAGGCAGCTAAAATTGAAATATTGGCGTATAACACGCACACACTATTTGCACCCGATTTTCATGGTGAAAATAAATACAGTACCTAATTAACATGAAACTATGTAGAGGAATATTAGCCCATCTGTCAGTTTTTTTTTTCCTTTACTGAATGAATGAATGAGAGACTTGTATAGTGCTACTTATGCGAACTGGTAAGATGGAGTTCAGAGAAAACTTAATCCTCATCCTGATTGTTCTAGGATTCCAGATTCCAGATTCCATCCATCTCTCACAACCCCTAAAGCTGGCCATAGATGGATCGAAATTCTTCCACTGCAGCAGCCAAATTTCAAACCTTGCATAGTCATTCCAGCTCGACGGAAGTTGATCTAAGATCCAAAACCAAAATGAAATATCAATCTGCACAGAGTGTACACATATAAACAAAAATCAAGGTTGCAAGCCAAACACTTTGAGTAATTCCAATCCACCCAAAACTGAAATAAATAATACAATCAATATAGGTTGAAGCTACTAAATAATACTTCATTCTTGAATACTTCACATCAATATATGGGGCAGAACAGTGGTGTTGTGGTTAGTACTCGCCTAGCCGCAAAAGGGTCGCTGGTTCAAATCCCAACCACAACACTATCTGCCTGGAGTTTGCATGTTCTCCCTGTGCCTGTGTGGATTTCCTCCGGATACTCCGGTTTCCTCTCACGTTCCAAAGACATGCTGGTGGGTTAATTGGCTCCTGTCCAAATAGGCCCTAGTATGTGTATGTATGAATGTGAGTTAAGGACCTTAGATTGTAAGCTCCTTGAGGGTAGGTGTGAATGTACAATCTATATGTAAAAGTGCTGCGTAAATTGACTGCGCTGTATAAGTGCCTGAAATAAATAATAAAAATATATAAATCGGTCCATAATGTCCCATATATTAGAAAACATAGTCCATTATTCCATAGTGTTCTCAAGATCACCACTGAAATAAAGAATTCTTCTTGATCACTATGAAAACATGCAATCCACCACATGATCATTCCAGTCTGCCCACCTCCTCTTCTCACCTCTGGGAAGATCACACTGTGCATGTTATCCCCCAATGGGGTTGATCAGCATGCCCAAATTCACTTAGATCCTCCTAATCTGCCCTCACAAACCGATCAGATATTGCATAGCATACATAATAGTGCTCACTGTGTTACATATTTAAAAAAAATGTAATTGGAAAAAAAAGCACTCACAAGGATAAAAAGCAAGATCGCCTTTAATACAATGTATTCCTATGTATACATCTGCATGTACTGGTCTCCAGCCATTCAGCAATACTGGGGTAGCAGCATGATGATGTCATCAGCACGTGGCTCTGCCCCTATATGTGTTACGTCTTGTGGGCAGGACTTCTTCACTATGAACAGAGCTGATGCCGACAGCACTATTCATACCCTTAAAAACCTTAGTGGCAGAATGGGAAAACACTTAACGTAATGAACATTTAGTAGAATTTGTGTGGTGTATGGAGCAAAGATAATATTAGCATTGAATGGTTTCTACATGTTGCTTGGTGTACTTTACCTAAAACTTGTATGCTAAACATCTTTGTTTATATACAGAACATATGACATTTAATAACATTCTAACCACTGATGTACTTTCATACAGAAGACAATTACTGATGTTCTAGCCACCTCTGTGCCAAAACCCGGAACACCGGAAGACCTCCAAAATTTGTTGATGCAACATTATAGCAAGACACGGTCAGTTATAGAACTGGAAGAACTAAAATTGCCAGGTAAGCACAGTCTTCAACTTTGCATAAGTAAGATTTTATATTTTCCTTTGTAGAGATAACTAACCATGTGCATTTGCCTTGAGCTGATTCCCAACATGCGTTTCATGCCCCCTAAATCACAGGGGCAGCCAGCCTTATTTCCATTCATACCTTCCTGTCACCGGGATGATATATGTAAAATATTACTTAATCACACTTTTCGTTTCAGTAAGAACTACATTTCCCAGAAATCTTAACAGATCCTTTCCTGTCTAAAATAAAAATAAACTTTATTTATAGCAATATTAACAGTTTGGGCCATTACCTCTATAAACAAAGCTGTTGGTTCCACATTAGGCTGTGTGTCCAGCTTGTTCAGCAGATGTTCATTCCACTGATGGTTTCTTGTAGCTGGTTAGTTCTAAAACAGAAAGGTTCCTATAAGTGAGGAATCGTTCTGTACTTTCTCTGTCTAATTAAGTGATGCAAATGTATTCCAGAAAAATGAATGTATTATCATACTCTTACCTCATTTGGTATGATTTGATGGACAGCCTAATGGTAACACAGTAGCCTTGATCTGCAGGTTGCAATGTGGCACAGCAGTAGGTGAGGTTTAGCTACGCTTGTTTCAGTTGGACTTTGCTTAATACATTGTACTGACCAGGCACACAGCTCCGAACTCTATTAATTATTTGAGAATGGCAAATTGAGTTAAGGTACACTATATTGTTAAAAGTATTGGCACACCTGCCTTTACACGCACACAAACTTTAATGGCACCCCAGTGTTAGTCTGTAGGGTTCAATATTGAGTTGGCCCACTCTTTGCACCTATAACAGCATCAACTCTTCTGTCTGTCCACAAGGTTTAGGAATGTGTCTATGGGAATGTTTGACCATTCTTCCAGAAGGGCATTTGTGAGGTCAGGCATTGATGTGGAAGAGAAGGCCTGGCTCGCAGTCTCCGCTATAATTTATCCCAAAGGTGTCTGTCGGGTTGAGGTCAGGACTCAAGTTCCTCCAACCCAAACTCACTCATCCATGTCTTTAATGGACCTTGTTTTGTGCACTGGTGCGCAGTCATGTCGGAACAGGAAGGGGCCATTCCAAAACTGTTCCCACAAAGTTGGGAGAATGAAATTGTCCAAAATGTCTTGGTATGCTGACACCTTAAGAGTTCCCTTCACTGGAACTAAGGGGCCAAGCCCTAACCCTGAAAAACAACCCCACACCACAATCTCCTCCTCCACCAAATGATTTGGACCAGTGCACAAAGCAAGGTCCATAAAGACATAGATGAGTGAGTTTGGGGTGGAAGAACTTGACTGGCCTGCACAGAGTCCTGACCTCAACACGATAGACCACCTTTGGGATGAATTAGAGCAGAGACTGCGATCCAGGCCTTCTCATCCAACATCAATGCCTGACATCACAAACGTGCTTCTGGAAGAATAGTCAAACATTCCCATAGACACACTCCTAAACCTTGTGGACAGCCTTCCCAGAAGAGTTGAAGCTGTTATAGCTGCAAAGGGTGGACCAACTCAATATTGAACCCTACAGACTAAGACTGGAATGCCATTAAGGTTCATGTGTGGGTAAGGGGCAGGCGTCCCAATACTTTTGGTAATATAGTTTATGTCTAAAGCCAAAACCTTTTTATTCTTTAATTAATCAATTTTATCATTAGAGCGATGTAACGAAGTGTCCCACACTCCGCTTGAGTGCTTTAGTCATATACCACTTCCTTCCAGTCTGAATTTAGATATCAGATATTCCAACCGCTCACAAGCACAAAACAAGACGATACTTGTTTAGTTGCTGAACATGGACTGTTTTATTAGAACCAAAATACAAGTCTTATATACAGTAAAGTGTGATTTCTCCACACTTCCTCTTTTGTAGACTCAACAGGAAGTGATGATGACTTTCCAATGAGGAGATAGCAATAAAATCTGAGAGGTTCCATCCAAATCTAACAAATAAAAAACAAAAGAAATTTTACCTTTTATACCTTAAATAGTAAAAACTATTTATATAGTGTAATTGTTTGTTCTTAAAGTGGTTGTAAAGCTTGAAGGTTTTTTACCTGCACGCATCTTATGAAATAAGGTAAAAAACCTTCAGTGTGCAGCTTCCCCCGTATCCCCCCAATACTTACCCGATCCTGATCTTAATCCAGCGATGTTCAGCTGCTCTCTCAGCTCTCTGCCTCCTCATTGGCTCAGACACAGCAGCGGGAGCCATTGGCTGTCAATCAGTCGTTAATCACAGCCAGTGAGGAGTAAGTGGGAGCGGGGAGTGTGTCTTATGGACACACAGAGCGGGGCTCAGGAGCAAGCACACACAAGTGGAGCAAGTTTGATATAGGGGACAGTCGGCGGGGGGAGATGCCAGGTGCGTTGGCAGGGGACCCCAGAAGAAGAGGATCGGGGCTGCTCTGTGCAAAAACCTTACAGAACAGATAAGAATGACTTGTTTGTTATCAAAAAAGAAAAAAAAATAAGCTTTTAACATTACTTCAAACTTCTTAACTTCTAACTTTCTTTGATTTAAATAATTTTATCAGTGTTAATGTTTAAAAGTATTGCATTTATTTGTAGTTTGTAATAATGTGCTATATATGGGGCAGCCATATTTGCTCATTACCATAGCAAGCTCTTTTGGCAGATTATTGAATCATGTGCTTGGAAGTTTGTTGAATGCAGAGAATATAGACAAAACATCTTTTTTCGATTATGCCCCATCGACAGAAGCCGGTCGAAACGGCTGCAGTACACACTGGCTGAATGTCGGCCAGTTTCTATTGAACCACCCGATGCCGCCCCACATTCAGCCCATGTGTACTAGGCTTTAGACTCTTCCAACCTTCCACACCCCCCCCACCCCTCATCTATTTATTAAAAGTTCCCATTATAGCAGTCTTCGGGCTGGTCACATGATGTCCTGGTGTCTTTCCTTTTGTGATTCAGAGGATTACTGCAGAGAGCCGTGCTCATAGTATGACTTCATCACTGCTCACTTCAGTATTGTAGTAACAGCCTGGGCTAATTGGAGATGTCATTCAGCCTGGAAGAGAACCAGCAGCAAAGCCGGGAAGCTGCCAAAAAAAAAAAAAAAAAAAACTTTACGTCTAATTTATTTTTAAAAGAGGGGAGTTCTGTTTTAGGGTAAACTCTACAATAAAAATTCATACACTGAAAACACATTTTTTTTTCCTTTAAACAGACCTGGTCACTAATTGCATGGGAAAATTGTGTATTTTAACCACTTCAGCCCCTGAAGAATTTACCCCCTTCCTGACCAGAGCGTTTTTTGTGATTCGGCACTGCGTTGCTTTAACTGACAATTGCGCGGGCGTGCAACGTTATAACCAAACAAAATTGATGTCCTTTTTTTCCCACAAATAGAGCTTTCTTTTGGTGGTAATTGATCGCCTCTGCGTTTTTTATTTTTTGCGCCATAAACAAAAAAAGAGCGACACTTTTGAAAAAAACACAATTTTTTTTTTTTTTTTAAAAAGCTAATTTTTTCTCAGTTTAGGCTGATATGTATTCTTCTACATATTTTTGGTAAAAAAAAAAACGCAATAAGCGTATATTGATTGGTTTGCGCAAAAGTTATAGCATCTACAAAATAGGGAATAGATTTATAGCATTTTTATTATTTTTTTTTTTTTTTACTAGTAATGGCGGCGATCTGCGATTTTTATCGTGACTGCGACATTATGGCGGACACATCGGACAATTTTGATACATTTTTGGAACCATTGGCATTAATACAGCGATCAGTGCGATTAAAAATGCATTGATTACTGTAAAAATGTCACTGGCAATGAAGGGGTTAACACTAGGGGGCGGTGAAGGGGTTAACTGTGTTGCCTGGGAGGTGATTCTAACTACAGGGGGAGGGGACTAACTAGAAGAAGTGACAGATCGTGGTTCCTAGCTAATAGGAAAACACGATCTGTCACTCCTGTCAGAACAGAACAGGGAAGTGTGTGTTTACACACACTCGTCCCTGTTCTGTCTCTCCTGGTCATGATTGATGGCGGTCATCGCAACCGTTGGCCACAAGCATTGGCAACCCTGCTGATCAGCGGGCGCACACGAGCGCCTTCTATCCGGACCCCGCAAGCCGACGTATAGCTACGTGGTTTCACGCAGGGGAGCCAACCTGCTGCAGTATAGCTGCGGCGGCTGGTCTGGAAGCGGTTAAAGTGTTTTTTTTTTTTTTTTCATAAACTGTCTTTTATTGACTTGCACTGTACCTCTGAACTTGCCAGGGAATTGACACTCCAGAAAATGTCAATGACTTACTGTAGCACGGACCACTTCCTGTTTGAACATTTTATGTAGCAGCTGGGGAAAGGAAAGAACGAAAGAGTTAGGGTTGCCGTGTTGCCACCTGTCCGAGAATCCCGGACAGTTCAGGGTATGAATCATGTGTCCGGGCTTCAGTCCACCTGAAACCCGGACACAATATTCAGACAGGAGTGTGGCTCAGAACAGGACCTGATAGGAGAGTGAGGGGGCACTATGCATGCCACATTACCATTCTCTTTGGAGAAACCAAAGGTGTCCCAGGTCTGCTACAATCCTATAGAGCAGTGGTTCTCAACTCCTGTCCTCAGGACCCACTATCAGGCCAGAATTTAAGTATTACCTTGGGGAGATGCAGACTAGAATACTGCAATCACTGAGCAGCAAATTATATCACCTGTGATGTATTTCAGTTATTTTCCAAACCTGGCCTGTTAGTGGGTCCTGAGGACAGGAGCTGAAAACCACTGCTATAGTGTATGTTAAAAAAAAAAAAACGAAAAACATTTTGCTGTGCACTGCTAAAGTGTTCGGGTTTGGCTTGAAGAAAAAGTGGCAACCCTTGAAAGGGTAATAATATAAAATAAAGTGTCACCTAAGTGACCGCTCTTAGTCTGCTGGGGCTGCTAATATCACATCCAAGATGGCGGTGCCCAGCAGCAGTCTCTAGGCTTTTGGATGTCTACCCAAAGGAGACTTTCATAGGTAACAAAATGTCTAAAATAGGAAGATTGTTTCTGAAATGAATGGTCTGGTGATGATGTCTCTTTAAGATGTAATCTTTTCTTTTCATATTTGCATGTTCCTGTATTCCATTCTCCACTTCCATAACCACAAGAAAAATGACTCCTAAAAAAATCTTCTGTAGAAAGCCGCATGGATTTCAGCGTGCGGTTAGGACATATAACTATAGGGTCTCATGTTTGCTTGCACTGTAGTTGAACCGGCAGAAGAAACATGGATTCCTTCTCGATTTTGTTATACTGTATGTGATGTAGGTTATTTCCAGTAAAACAATCTCTTTGTGTTATATGATATTTATGAGTACAGTCAGAATCTGTCTTCTCTTCTAAACAAAATAAAAGGTAATGATCCAGGTCGTGTTTATTTTTAGCCACGCTTTTTAGGGGATATTTGATTTATTCACAATGGAGTTTGTTTGGCCTAAAGGTGACCTACTTTTCTTGGCAGTGTCATGCTATTGGAAGTGTAATAGTCCTGTAGGCAATACTGCTTTCTTCTTTAGTTACTAGTTATTGCTATGGACTTGTGTTACCTGCGGAGTATGGCGTGTGCACCAGAACATGCCAGGATGACGCTGGACACCAATACAGATATCCTGGCTTTCCTGACATATAAACTCCACTGGTGTGCATTGAGATCAAATACTGGGGTTTGTTTAAAAGAAACTACACTGTATTTTCAGTGAAAGTTTTTGTGTCACCGGCGCAAAATAAATAAATAAATAATATATATTAATAAATTATAATTTGATCTGCTGCAGTTAAATTTTCCTATACCAAAGGCTTAGGAAAAGCTATATTTTAAGGAAAGAAAGTAACTGCGCTGATTCAAACATTTCCTGGTGTGATATTACCACTAATACGGTGTGTGAATCCTACAGTGTATGTGCCCTGTAAACCAGCCTTACTGTAAAGTGCAACGTGACAATAAAGTGCAAACTATTGAAAAATTGTGTAAACTATCACTGCTTAGGACATCAATAATGTCAATATTATTCCCAACGATCACTATAAAGTGCAACGTGACAATAAAGTGCCAGGTATTAAATATTGCATATAATATTTCCAGAGTCCATTTCCATTTATCATATATATTCTCAAATTTTCATACGTGCTTCATGCTGGATCTTTTCACCAATTCATGTGCCACCACCACCTTTTAAAATGGGCACTCACCAGAGTGAGTGCTGGCACATGAATTGGTGAAAAGATCCAGCATGAAGCACGCATGAATATTTGAGAATATATATGATAAATGGAAATGGACTCTGGAAATATTACATGCAATATTTGATATTTGGCACTTTATTGTCACGTTGCACTTTATAGTGATCATTGGGAATAATATTGACATTATTGATGTCCTAAGGAGTGATAGTTTGCACAATTTTTCAATAGTTTGCACTTTATTGGCACGTTGCACTTTACAGTAAGGCTGGTTTACAGGGCACATACACTGTAGGATTCACACACCGTATTAGTGGTAATATCACACCAGGAAATGTATGAATCAGCGCATTTACTTTCTTTCTTTCAACTGTATTTTCAGTGAATATAATTTGTTATTTTAAAACTGAATGTAATTTTTGCAGGAACTTTTCCCACTAACCAAGCTTTCTAATTCCTTATTGTTGTAATCGAAATACAAAAGTTGTAGATTCTATTGGCAATCTCTATTAGTAGTGTAAAGGTTTGTGGATTGGTAAATGCAGCTTAGCATGCATGCGGCATGCATTTGAGATCATTTTAACTTTAATTTGACCTGACCTGTATGGGGAGAGAAACCATTCTGCAATCAAAAGCCATCAACATGGGCCTTTTAGCTGTCAACATCGTATATGATAGTCCACCAGATCAGGGAGCTTTGATACAAAGCTTTGTCATTCAGAAAGGCCCTTGATTTGGGCATAGCATCAAAGACCTGCAGGCTGCTGCAGGTATAGCATGTGCAAGTATCTCTAGGTGCTCGTACTTCATATTTGATAACTTGATATACTGACAGGGCCAGTGTTGTCACAATAATTGTGGATTGCTAATAAAGCTGGCTCTTGGCTTTTCAAATGAACATTCATACAAACATTCATGCGAAAAGCCTTAAAGTGTTACTAAACCCAGGACCCTGCATTCACTATATCTGGTCTCCCACAGTACAATGAACATTGAAATGCAATCATTTTAGTAAATATAAACTCCTAAATACCTAGAACAAGGAAATAAATACTCAATGGTTGGACGTGTTGTCTTTCCCTGAAGGCACAGTTTGTTCCCAGATTGGGTGTCTGGGGGTGCTAGACAACTCTCTGCACCATGCATTCAGTCTCCGAAATGGCTTACAATGTTCATGGAAGCTTGTTTTTATAGATCTGTTATATGTACCTTCTCATGCGATACTATTTACTTGCTTTTATTGTATTGCAAATAATGTTCATTCTTTCTGTTCACCTTGCTAAACTTCAATAAAAATATTGAACAAGAAAATACCTTTTCTCATCATCAGTATATAGCAGTCCTGTGGCTTCTCTCAGTGTTTGGCTAAAGCTTGTAGCAGGAGTTTTCATTCTACTCTGATTGTTCTATGAGGCTGCAGGACCCCTGACCCTCTGTCTGGACAGTGCTGATTGGCCCTGTGCTGATCACATATACCCTGCCAAAAAAACAAACAAAAAAATTTTCTTGCAATACACACCAAACTGAGCATGTGCAGAATGTCTCCACGGCTCTGTACTATCAGCAGATGGCTTGGGAACAGTAATAGAAGGGGAGGGTCAGAGAAGACTGTATCAAACAGCCTTTTTCCACAATGAAAACGATTAACCCCTTAGGCTCCACAGTGAATGTAACAAGCATGTTTTACTGCATATATAGACTGATTTTACTGTTATGGGTTTAGTAACACTTTAATACATTGAATGCTTGAATGTTGTTGAAAAGTACTTCAAAATTTTGTTTGCTTTTAACATTCGATTTTGTAATGAATGGACTTTGCTGAATAAAAGCCACATTCACTGTTAGAAATTGGTTTGTTTGAGAGAGATTTTCCATCCTGTGCCTTTGAATTTCCTCATCACTGCGGTTGAAAACAAACGTTGATTTGACCCCACTAATGATTAGAAACTGTTCTTAAAATGAAAGATTACAAACAAAATTCTGCTAGTATATGGCCAACTTTTGGGCTTGTCATACACTGATGTTTTTTGTTTCTTTTTCGTTCAGCCTGCAGGCTGAATGAAAAAAATTGAATGGGTTCCTCCATCCACACTAAGAGCCCATTCACACAGGGACGACTTGTCAGGCGACCTAGTCGCCTGACAAGTCGCCTCCCGTTCTGTGCTATGGAACCGTTCTAAGGGGAGCGACGCAAGTCGCTCCGACTTAGAAAAAGGTTCCTGTACGACTTCGGGGGCGACTTGGGGCGACTTGCATAGACTTCTATACAGAAGTCGTTTTGCAAGTCGCCCGGGCAGTCGTTTGCAGGTCGCCTCGCTGAGGCGACCTGCAAGTCGTGTTGCCCCTGTGTGAATGGGGTCTAAAAGCATGGACATATCCCCCATGCCAATCTGTTGTATTTTCACAGCTGGTGCTGGTGGCTGTCAGAATACCCAAACAGTGGCTGCATTTGATTGGATGTAGCCTCTGTTTAGCCAATTTTTTTTTGTCCTGTTCCTTTCATTTTTCCATCAAATGATGTCAGGCAGAAGGAGGCCAACAAGGCCAGCCATGAAGCAAATTTTGTCAGTTTCATCGGGAAATGGGCAATATTTACACAGTGTCAGGCCAATTTAAACAGGAAGCTTAGTATTTATGTGTAGTAAGCAAACAAGGCTACTCCAGCCTCAAATGTAACTACAATCTTTACATAGCAAAATTCTTTCAAAAAGCAGCTGTAGGTTTAAATAAGAAAGCAATTTATCTGAGAGATTTTGCTTACACTTGAATAAAAAATGCAAAGCTTTTAAAAAATCTGTATTATTTAGCTGTTTCATTAATAAGTATATTTTCTGATCTAGATAATTCATTTGTGAAAGCAAATGACCTCAGCCATACCCTGTCTTCATATTTAAAGGAAAGTAAGTAAGCCACACACCCGGAACAAAGATTAAATTGTGCAATTTTCTGAATGTGGTGATTGTTCAACATGTGATATCACCTCTATTCCAGTGTGCCCTAAGTGGTCCAAACTATCGAAAAATCACAAAGAGAAAAAATCTGCTCTGATCTTGGTGGTTTGCAGCTCTGCTCACCGTACCCTGGAACTAATTAAGTAAGTCTGTCATCTGTTTGATCAAAGTTTTTGTACAAAGTCTGATTTAATATTGATTTAATTAATATTGTAGTTTCTGGCACACAACATTAATAAGTTGCATGTGCTCAGCTGTGTTATACAAAGTTGTAGCAACAAGGAAAACGGATGTCTTATCTTGTTTAAAGGCATGTTAGCCCTAAAATACAATTTCCATATAAAGATTTGTTATTACCATTCACAAATATTACTCTAAATGACACCATGGTTAAACAGAACTCAAGATGGTTTCACTTAATTTCAGATGGGTTAATTTATACAGGACATTATTATGCAGGACATTGCACTGTTTACCCCGCACTACACCAACATTTTGCCTTTAATTCTGTGTGGTGTGGAACCTGCTTTGTCCTATGAAGTCGTTGTTTTTGCAGCTATTCACAGAAGATTGTGGGTTGGAAGAAGAGTCTTTGACAGAATTCTTCTAGTGCAGTGGTCTCCAAACTGACATGTCCATTTGCTTGCCTTTATCTGGCCCTTGGTACACTATTCCTCTCTCTGACACCAACAGTGGGGTATTATTCCTCCCATGGACACCAATGAGGGGGCATAAATTCTTCCTTTGATACCATTTATGGGGGACAATTCCTCCCACTAACACCAAAGTTGGGGCACCAATTCTCCCACTGACACCAACGACCTTATTCATCTCAATGACACCAAGAATCGGGCACTATTTGTTCCACTGACTCCAACGATGGGGCACAATTCCTCCCACTGACACCAATGAGGGGAAATTATTCCTCCCACTGCAACAAACAATGGAGCACAATTCCTCCCACTGACACCAATAATGGGAACACTATTCCTCCCACTAATACCAATGATGGGAACACTATTCCTCCCACTAATACCAATGATGGGAACACTATTCCTCCCACTAATACCAATGATGGGAACACTATTCCTCCCACTAATACCAATTATGGGAACACTATTCCTCCCACTAATACCAATGATGGGAACACTATTCCTCCCACTAATACCAATGATGGGGTACTATCTTCTAACCACAGTGGTGCTGTGTATTTTTTTTTACTTCCACTGATCAGCAAGCCTGAGGCATTATCTGCTTCCTCTGGTCACAGCCTGGCCCTGCTAAAATCTGAAGGACAGTAAACTGGCCCCTTGTTTAGGAAGTTTGGAGAGCCCTGCTCTAGTGTTATTTTTAAATGTGCAATAGCATATATTTGTAAAGGATACATGTATTGTATAGCCACAGGCAATACCACTGCTTTAAAATTTGGTCTTATAATACATCTCAGCCTCCTCCAAACCCCTACTTTCTTTTTCAGGTTCATGTAATTAGGTAATCATAAGTTTGTCTCAATTTTTGTACCTCAACAGATTAATAAATGCTTTCAAAGGTGACACAAAAGTAATGAAGCTATTCGCAAAACATATCAAGGTATGTCAAGTCTTCAGTGATAATTAGTCCATGTTAAGATTGATAAGAGAACTGTGTACATAGCTAGCTATATATAATAATTCTTCGAAGATATAGTTATTGGCTTGGCTCGTAGCTTGCTGTCTGTTACTTTAGGTCCAAGGTAAGTTTCAGTAAAGTAGCCCAAAGATATCAAGCCTCGGTTTCAAGCTGTGGATTCCGCACCGCATCAAAATTGCAAATCATTCATGCGAACTGATTGCGGAGCGCATGTTAAGTTAACAACACCCCGACATCAGCATGCCAAACGCAGTTCGATTTGCAGATTCAGATCGCATGGGTGTGAACACCCATGCGATCCTATTCTGGTGAGGACAAAAAAGGGTCCTGCACAAATTTAGTGTGATGTGAACCATACAAATCCATGGCTCAAATCGCACCGCAGAGACACTGCGTGTAATTTGTACACAAGAATGTGCTGCGATTCCTGTGTGAATTACATGCGGTGTCCCGCACCACATCAGTGTGAACCCAGGCTAACCCAGTGTGAACCCAGGCTAAAAGATGAGTAGGCAATTCAATCTTGGGTTGTGAGTTAAAGAATGAACTTTAGGACATTTTTCCTTTTATAATGGAAGAGATTACAGGTGAGAAATTATATTAATAAGAAGTATGAGCTATATATAATTGCAGCTTTATATTTGTTTGGTCAGACTGCAGAATTTGTTTAATTTATAATGTTTCTTGTGGAAGAGATGAGCTAAGCTGTGAAATTTACTATGTACAATTGTACAATATACATTAAACATATGGGACAAAACAGCTTTTTTTTTTTTAATCTAATAGCAATCAGATTCAGACTTTCTTTTTGTTTGTCAATCACTTTTATTGATTTTCAATAAAAGATCATACAGACAGAAGCCTGCAACAGTCTTTTCTGTACATTACTCAAGATGCATTTAAAGCACAAATTTGAATATCGATTGTAAAGATGTGTTGACAAATCATTAACGAAGGCACAGAATACAGCAGGGACCTGAGAGGACGCGCAGCGCGGCTCGCGCATGCACAGTAGGGAACCAGGAAGTGAAGCCGCACGGCTTCACTTCCTTATTCCCTTACTGAGGATGGCGGCGGCAGCAGCCAAGAGCCGAAGGACGGATCGGCTTCGGTTGCCGACATTGCGGGCTCCCTGGACAGGTAAGTGTCCATATATTAAAAGTCAGCAGCTGCAGTATTTGTAGCTGCTGGCTTTTAATATCTTTTTTTCAGCGGACCTCCTCTTTAAATACCACAAAGTACCTACAAAGAAGTCCAGTAAAGAAATAAGCAAACTACAACTTGCATCATGCCAACAACAATTTCACAGGGTCAGAACCCATCTGCTGTGGATAATGGGACAATGTAGCAATAAGGCAAACTTCTAGTTTGCATAGAGCAATGTAGGGAACATTCATTTCAAAATAGACAGAGACAAGAAAATAGTAAAATAGAATAGAGAAGAGAGAGAACAAGCATTCTGGCCAAAGATCCACCCCAACCATCCCCTAATTATTGGGCTTAAGTAGGGGCTGCATATAGTGTATCCAAAGATTCCAACCCCTCTCAAACCTTTCCTGCTTTTCCTGGAGGATGTTTATTATTTTCACATGAAGCATAATCTGAGCAATCTTGGCTTTCACAGCAGCGATATCGACCACAGAAGAGTTTCAAGCCCTAGCAATTGATATTTTCGCAGCCAGAAACATGTAGAAGATAGGTGTCTGGCAGTGCCCAGAAATGGCATCAACTGGTTCATTTAAGAGTCTTAGTGATATCTATCATGGCTGACAGAATGTATCAGAGCATGTGCCCGTCTGATTTTGGGGCTAATTCACCAGATGTGGAGCATGATGCCTGTCTGGCCACACTCTCTGAAATATAAGGGAGAAGTCTCGGGGTAAACTTTGGTGTGTCTGGTGGACACCAGATACCAGTGAGAGAGAACCCTATAGTTAGATTCTATGACATGAATTATTTATGTTTGTACTCTAGAGGTTCACATGCTACAGTCTTCCTCACAGATTTTAGAGTCCATCACTCAAGCCAGTATATGACATTTGCAGAGAAAGCAAAAAATAGCTGATATAATGCTGAAATGCCATCTGTGTCACTTCCCCAATGAAACTGTTCTCAAAGACCGTTCCTGTGGTAATATCCTCCTGAATTTTGTTAATAGGATGGGCATTGAGGTGTACAAGGAAGTGACAATGATGAATTAACCACTTGCCAACCATCCGCCGTCATTATACTGCGGCAGGTCGGCTCGTTCCCCGGAATCAACGTAGCTGTACGTCAGTCTGTTCTACAGCTATAGCAGGCGCGTGCGCGTGCCTGCTGCAGGGTGGGGGGCTGATGCGTGTGGCCGGCAGCCTCGTTCTCCCCCCACAGTTAGAAACACCACCCAGGGAACACATTTAAACCCTTGATCACTAGTGTTAACCCCTTCCCTGCCAGTGTCATTTATCCAGTAATCAGTGCATTTTTATAGCACTGAGCGCTGTATAAATGTCACTGTTCCCAAAAAAGTGTCAAAAGTGTCTGAACTGTCTGCCTCAATGTCGCAGTCCCACTAAAAATCGCTGATCACCGCCATTACTAGTAATAAATTAATAATAAAAAAATGATAATTCTATCCCCTATTTTGGAAATGCTATAAATTTTGCGCAAACCAATCAATATACGCTTATTGCGATTTTTTTTTTTTTACCAAAAATATGTAGAAGAATATATATTGGCCTAAATTGATGAAGAGATTTGTTTTTTAAATTTTTTTGGGCATATTTATTATAGCAAAAAGTAAAAAATATATATTTTTTTTTAAATTGACGGGTTTTTTGTTTATAGCGCAAAAAATAAAAACCGCAGAGTTCATCAAATACCACCAAAAGAAAGCTCTATTTGTGGGGAAAAAATAGGACATCAATTTTGTTTGGGTACAGTGTTGCACGACCGTGCAATTGTCAGTTAAAGCGATGCAGTGCCGTATCGCAAACAATGGCCTGGTCACTAAGAGGGAAAATCTTCCGGTCCTTAAGTGGTTAATCATCCATAAAAAGAACACACTTATGGTGCAGTTTTCTGCTTTCAATACCAAGTTTATCAGGGTTTATATCAGTGGTTCTCAACCTGGTCGAATGACGATTTGCCAGGGGTCACCGCATCCTGGGCTGTTCCTGAAGCCCGTGCTGCTCTCCCAGCCGCCCAGCAGGGCTGTCCCTTGAGCCTGTGGCCTCCCAGCTGGGCTTTTCCTGGAGCCCGCGGCCGCCCTCTCAGCCTCTTTGCAGCCCCCCATTCAGTTTATGGCATGGCTGTGTTGACAAAAAAAAAGGAGGTTATCTGTACCTACAAAAAAAAAAAAAAATGTCCATTCAAAAGTTAACAAAAAAAATTTAAAAAATGCCATAAATCTTTCCCATCGTTTGTAAATGCTATAATTTTTGCGCAAACCAAGCAATATACCCTTATTGCGATTTTTTTAATTTTTTTTACCAAAAATATGTAGAAGAATACATATCGGCCTAAACTACTAAAAAGGTTTTTTTTGTTTTTTAAATTGGGGGTATTTATTATAGCAAAAAGTAAAAAATAATGTTTAATAAAAATAACGCAGAGGTGATCAATTACCACCAAAAGAAAGCTCCATTTGTGGGAAAAAAAGGATGCAAATTTTGTTTGGGTACAGCGTCGCATGACCGCGCAATTGTCAGTTAAAGCGATGCAGTGCCAAATTGTAAAAAGTGCTCTGGTCAGGAAGGGGGTAAAATCTTCCGGGGCTGAAGTGGATCAGTACAGACAGATGCAGGCGGCTCCGGAAGTCACAAATATCAATGTGTCTACAGGCGTGTCACCATTAAGTGTGCATTATGGAACACGATCAACCAATAAGGAGCTAATATATATCTAAAGCTTTAAACTATAATGTAAAGCGATAACATAATTATGATCAATTCTTTAGCACTAACAAATACATAAAAATCACAATATTTAAAATGAAAATTTCGACTTATGCCCTGTACACACGATAGGATTTTCCAACAAGAAAATCCATGTTTTTTTTCCGACGGATGTTGGCTCAAACTTGTCTTGCATACACACGGTCACACAAAGTTGGTCAGAAATTACGAACGTCAAGAACGCGGTGACGTACAACACGTACGACGAGCTGAGAAAAATGAAGTTCAATAGCCAGTGTGGCTCTTCTGCTTGATCCTGAGCATGCGTGGCACTTTGTGCATTGGAATTGTGTACACACGATCGGAATTTCCGACAATAGATTTTGTTGTCGGAAAATTTGAGATCTAGATCCCAAATTTTGTGTGACGAAAATTTCTATGGAAAATGTGTGATGGAGCCTTACACACGGTCGGAATTTCCGACAACAAGGTCCCATCGAACATTTTCCATAGGAAAATCCAACCGTGTGTACGGGGCATAATAAATGACTTGGAATTTGGACACATGAAATGGACTAATGAGTCCTGCAACTATGCAAATACATTTTTAAACCTATTATTAATGCATACCTTAGCATAAACTACTACACATTAAACAATTTATAAAAATACATGATAAGAAAATGTGGCTATCTATTAACACCAAAAAATGTATACTCAAATCATATAGAAACAGATACAGATCTTCATAAACCATTGGGTATTGTGCCTCACCCTCATTGATGAAGCTGTATAAAAAACAACCATAAATGCATTTACTGTAAAATAACTTGCAAAGTGGCAAATATCCCAATGCAAGCGTTCATGTAAATGTTCAATCATATATATTAAAAAAGGAAAAAAATTATATGTTTGAGAAGTGGGATCCCCCAAAAATATCATCCCCACTAAACAAAAACGTAGCTGTTATTAATGAAACAGTTGGTATGCCACTTGATGTTAAGTCCTAAAGGTCTATACATCTGTAAGGAATGAATCAACTGCATTTCACGAGGGCATATCTGTTTTTTAAATTGCTTCCCCTCCAATGGCGGTATATTTTTCAATGCCTAGAACCTGCAAAAAAAGTTGGATTCCTATTGTTGCATTGACGAAAATGCTTGAACACACTGTGCCCTACAAATTTTTTTGATGTTTGTCAAATGTTTTCCCATTCTCACATTCGGTGCCCGTGTGCTTCTGCCAACATATTGGAACCCACACGGGCACCTCAAGAGATAAATGACACTCCTTGTCCCGCACGTAATTAAATCCTCTATCTCAGGGGTAGGCAACCTTACAGAGGTGGAGATCTATCTGAGCAACATGGGAGAAGTCAAAGATCACCGGGTTCAGTGTCACCTCCTCACACCTGAATTAATCCTGTAATTGCTGTACTACCGTGTCACAATCACATTAATTGCATGGCAATCATGGGTTTAAATCAGGTGGTGAGGAGGCAACATATCGCCTCCTCACCACCTGTCATCACACACTCAGATCGCTTTTCAGAGGAGCAGCAGTGCTACTACACTTGTGAATGAGCCCTTAGTTGCATTCAGCAGCAGCACCCTTAGGGCTTGTTCACACGTAAAGTTGTGGTAAAAAAAGCAGGATATAATAGAAGTCTATAGTTAAGTGCAGCAAACACGTAGGAAAGCTGCAGGTACACTGCACTGCACCCGCTGTGTGCTTAAACTGCAGTGTATCAGTGTGAAAACAGCCCTATACTATATGCCCAGTGTATTGCTTTACACTGACCTGAATATCTCTTCATTCCTGCTGCTGGCACCACTCTGGAGACCGCTAGCCGGGATAAGAGGTGGAGTTCAGTTCGTGCCACGCTGCATGGGACAGGAGCCAGCACTACATAGGAGTCATTGACTTATGCGGCTCTTGTTCCCTATTACAGCTCCAACTTTACAAGTGGTCCCTCTGCATTGCACTCTGTTTGATGCTCTGGGATGCCGGGTCAGCAAGCCCAGACCGCGATCTACCAGTCACCTGTCCGTGATCTACTGGTAGATTGCGATCTACAGGTTGCTGACCCCCGCTCTATCTGGTATGTATGCGAGATTATCTGTGATGAAAAGGAAGTGGTCCTAATCGTGCTAGAGTCCCTGCACACCTTACATCTTTTGCGCTGGAAAAAAAACTCTCAAGTTTACAAACATTTTGGTATTTCAGTTAAACTGGATGCTACCAGATCTTTAAGATTCCGGGTTCTCCTAAAGATAACATTTGGTCTATCAAGAAGTGATGGACCCAATATTCTATCCTCCTTTAAAACTTTCCAATGTTTTTGGAGAATTTTATTTACCCATCGGTATTGAGAGGAAAAGGTAGTGATAAATGACCACTCCAATTTATTAGGGGCATTCCTCATCTTCTTTTTGGGGACCAAGAGTTTCTATCTAGCCTAGATACTCTCTGTATTTCAGATTCTAAAACTTGGCCATCATAGCCTTTCTCTATGAAACGATCCCTCAGGGTGGATGCTTGTAATGTACAGTCCTCCTTACTAGAGTAGTCCTGCCGTATGCATTGGAACACGCTTTTCTGTGTGACAATCTGTTTTTAGTGCTGTTTGAATTCTATTTGTTGTTGATGTCCAATATAGGCAGACCTTGTAAAATAAATTTTAATATCTGATTCCTATATGTTTGTGCTTCTATGGAGGACTGTTTTTGTGACTGGATCACACAGTAACTTTGGCTGCTTTGAATTTTGTGTTCTTGCTGTATAAACTTCTAACAGATCTATTAAACAGCTATCCCTTTTCTTCTGTCTTATTGCAGATTAAAGATCAGATGCAACTGCTGGAGAAAAACATTATTCATCTTGGAATAGGAACACCAGGAAGGATGAAAGCTCTCTTAGAACAAGGTAGGTAATCCTGTGTTTTTTATAAAGGATTTCTAGTCCTTGGATGCCCATACATGTGCCGATTACAAAGAAACCCTGTTTAAGTTATAACATGCCGATATTAAATACTTCCAATAATGATGTTTTAAGTCATGAGAACTGACCTAATACACAAAAAAACACAACACAATCCAGCACGTCTGTCTTTGAGCTATGGGTGGGCATCCAACCCCTAGAGGGCGAGGAGAATTTAGGATAGAACAGTTGTCATATTACAAAAGTAATCTTAAGTGCCCTATGGCTGCAGACCATGCCATTACAGAGCAGGGAGATATGCGTTATATAAACACAATACATGTGATTTAGGGGGAAAATATGAAAATGACGTGGAAGTTTACACGAAGATCATAAATATGGTAATTTTTTACTCTGTTACATCTCTGTACTCTTAGTACAGTATGGCAATCATCCTGTCAATGGCTGTTATTGATTGATTGATCTGTAACTCAACTACACTAAACCGTTGAAATTTGAAATTGAATTGGTTGTTAATGTAACTGTATATCATAACACAAAATAGTCCATCAAACACTTTACGATCATAATAATTTGCCTTAATTCATGTAGCCCCACAATAAAAAAAGTGCACTTTTAAAGTATACTGATCTTTTTGTCCCCAAAGTACCACACCCTTCCCTGCCCATATGCATACTTACCCTCATCCCAGGACCCACCATGTACATTCTGCTGATAGAAAATGCTTTGCGCTGGCCACACCTGTGCAGTTTATCAGTATAGATTTCTATGGAGTCTCTCAGGAGACACTTGGTAGATAGCCCCATCCTGGCAGGATCTAAACATTGTACGGCCATGGAGTGATGTTGAAAAAAAAATAATAATAATATATAGCTCATATGTTTTTTAAGCTGCTTTTTCCTGCCAGGAGTAAAAAGCGTTCAGAGTAAAAAAAATGTAATGTCCTGTGTGCATGAGACCTAAAAACGTTCTTAGACTGAAAAAAAAAAAAAAAAAAACAGAATGGGTCCCATTACATGTTGAGTATACATGTGAGGTTGGGTAGGGTGGTGTACTTTAGGATAAGTTCAGTGAGCTGTGCAGTTATTATATGCATATTAACTCTCTGTCTCTGTTCATAGAGGGTCTTACTTTGCAGTCTCTGAAATACATTGTGTTAGATTGGAACTGGAGGGATCAGAAGCTGCGGAGGATGGTGGATATTCCGGAGGTACAGATACGTTTTATATGCTTTTTTTGCTTAACTATACTGTACTTTCATGGCATTTGCAAGGGTCAGCATCGTTACTTGTTTTTTCACCTGAGGATTCATCAGTAGGGTAATACCGTAATAGGACAAAGCAGTATGTACCAGGAACCATATACTTATGGCTTTTCTTGATTTTGTGTTGTGATCATGGAAGCAGTGGTACAGTGGTTTACACATATTCAAGCCATTAGGCGGCAAATATGTTTTTAGATTTGGCCGTGCATATTTATGGTCCGCAATAAAAGATCCGGCATTTAACGCTGATGGTCTAGGACAGTGATGGCGAACCCTCGCACCCCAGATGTTTTGGAACTACATTTCCAACGAAGCTCATGCACTCTGCAGTGTAGTTGAGCATCATGGGAAATATAGTTCCAAAACATTAGGAGTGCCAAGGCTCCGCCATCATTGGTCTAGGACATTTTGGTCTCTATCACCACCAATTTTGCCGTTTCAGTGTAGTTCCTGCAACAAACTCACATTTCTACTTGATTCCACAAGTATTTCTCACTTGCAGCATCTCTTCTACCACATGAAAAGCCAACATTTTACTCTTCCAATGGGCCAGAATTCATTAAAGCGCATTCACACCTCAAAATGGTCCTTCAAACTACTAAATAGTACACAGCCAGTAGAGAACTTTGGATTAGTTGGAGAAGAATGTGTTCTAACTACCATCACTATGGAGTGACAGCAGCAGTTAGGTTATTGAGGGTAGCTCCATATTGAGTCTGTTTGAATTGAAACGTTCTGTAGACTTGAACAGAAGTGACACGTGATCTGTTTTCTTTGCAGGTGAAGAAAGAGATGGTGGAACTCCTGGAGTCAGGTGTCATTGCTGCAGGCAGAGCAGGGTCTGTGAAGATTGCATTATTCTAACTCATCAATAGAATTTTCTTTTATAGCACATCTATTTTAGAGTGAATATTTGTGCACATATCTGTGAAATGTACGTGCCAAGACTTATTAATAAATCAGTCCTATTTTAAGCATGTCTTTAATTAATGTTTAAGTGGTCATGTTGTAGCTTTCTGAATTTACTGAACTAAGATCATATATTATCAAAACACCATTTAATCCAGTTATATATTCATTCAAAATCACTGAATATATTTTATAGGAAAGTAAAATATTTACCTAAATCTGTATTGATATCGACCTTTTGGGACCCTCAGCACATCAGCGCGCAGACTGGGAAAAGGAGGAGCATCACTTTCAGGCAACTGTGACATGGACAGCGTTCATTGACCTAACACTGAACTAGCTTACAGAAGGGAAGAGCAGAGGGATGACCTCATAAGTTTGTTCCTGCTACTTTATTTTCCAGTCAGAGGATGGGGGTGGAGAGGTGATTAAGAAGGTAGACCTTCAGTGACCATTGTTTCCTATAGTCTTATATCGGGAAATGGGTTGGGGAATACCATAGCCATGATTTCAGAAGGAGAAGGGAGGAGCAGCATATATTTGAGACTCTAAGATTAGCTGGAAAAGTGGCTATCGGCCGTCTACCAATTATTGATTACACCGCCTGATGGTTACCACCCGCAATGCCTTAGTACATTAGTACATGGTAGAAGGAAACCAAGAATACGCTCACCACACGTCAAAGACAAAATATTATACACTTCACTTATAAATCCTCCATATGTACAAAGATACAGGAGACTAACTTCAAAATTGTCACCAGATGGTACAATACTCCTACAAAACTACAAAAGTTCTTCCCCTCACCCTTTGGATTGCTGCTGGAGATGCCAAGAGGACCGGGGAACAATTCTCCACATCTTCTGGTCCTGCCCTAAGCTGGAACAGTTCTGGAATACAATCCAGCACATTGCCCAAAAGTTCACCGAGCACCCCATACCAGATGCTCCAGCCTTCTTCTTGCTCCATGCCTCCAACACCCAAAGCAAAAATGATAAAAAATCAATAATCCGCCACCTCCTCGACGTGGCCAAGGCGTGCATCCCTCTATGCTGGAAATCAACACAACCTCCATCTATAAGTCTTTGGTTCAAAAAAAATCAATAAATGGAGGATCTTATCCTCACAGTCTGCCATCAACGTGAGCGCTACACTAAGACGTGGACAATCTGGAATATGTTTGTCTTCTCTGATGAAGGACAAACCCTCTTTGAAAGAGACACGGTAGACTAATTCATCCTTAATATAGCCAGGATGGACATCAGTACCCTGCTGACACTATCCGCAGACCCTTCCTGCTTGTACCGCAACCTGGGAGATGCACATTCGTCACCCCCCCGGACCTCCCTCTTTTCCTCCCCCGCCACCATCCTCCTACCACTCTCCCTTTCCCCTCCCCCCTCTCTCTCCCCCTCCACGCTTTCAGTGGTTTTCTCACACCCTTTTTCTTTTCTCATCTTCCTCCTTTACTTCTGTCTCTCTATTTTTCTAGTCATTTTTCTACAGATATATATCTTATTACTGTATTACAATAATTGAAAAGGTTGAGACGGGGACCACAGAACCACCCACTGCAGCACACAAAATTCCGATGGAATAGATAATTAAATGACTTAGTTGTAGAGGTTTACAACCTCATTCCCTCTGTCCCCCCCAAAGGGTTGAATTTACATGTTAAGAGTGAGAGGTAGGCTTGTCGTACTTGCTTACTTGTATCTAGCAACTCTGTTTATGATATGGTATGTTGTCTTGCCTCACCCGATGCCACTGTACCTCTTTCATGTAATTGTCGATGCTGTGTTTCGTGCTTCCATGTTCCTTTAACTAGTTGCCGCCTGCTCTGCCGTCAAATGGCGGGCGGTGCGGCTCTCGTTCTGGGACGCCGTCATATGACGGCGTCCCAGAACGGCCGCTCTCGCGGGGGCGCGCATTGCGGCGATCGCTGCCGTGCCGTGCCGTGGTGCTAGGACATGGCGCGACCCCGATCTCTGTAAAGAGCCGCATCCGCAGCTCTTTAACCATGTGATCAGCTGTGTACAATCGCAGCCGGTCACATGTAAACATGGAGATGCCGGTAATTGTCTCTCCTCGCCTAACACTGACAGAGTGTGTGGTGAGGAGAGCCGATCAGCGGCATCTCCACGCAGGGGGACATCTAGGAATGTAATCAGGGCACTGATCATCAGTGCCCTGATTACAATATAGCAATATAGTGTCACCAATCAGTGCACACCAATGCCAACAATCAATGCCCACCAGTGGTAGCAATCAGAGCCCACCACTGCTCACAAGTGCCCCCAATCAGTGCCCATTAGCGATGCCAGTCAGTGCTGGCTATCAGTGCTGCCTATCAATGCCCATCACTGCTGTTGATCAATGTCCATCAGTGCCACCCATCAGTACCGCCTATCCGTGCCGCCTATCAGTGCCCATAAGTGCAGCATATTACTGCCTCCTCATCAGTGCCGCCTCATCAGTGCCCATAAGTGCCACCTCATCAGTGCCCACCAGTTCAGCCTATCAGTACCGCCTCATCAGCGCATAGAGGAGAAGGTGAACATTCTATAGGATGTGTACTGAGCATAAAGCTCACGGAGGACTAAACAAGGAGGCAGAAAAACACAGTAAAACATAAATTCATAGAAACAGAATTTTGAGGCCATTAATTAGTGGATGAGTATGAAATCATTTTGGCATAAGGATATGTTTTGGTGTCCCTTTAAATCAGATATTGCAGTAAAATGTAAGGTCTGCGTTAAGATATTCTATTTAGTTGCATGTAGGTAGTTTTTGTCAGAAAAAAAAGTAATTACCTACCTTACCCCTATCATCTGCATTGCTGGACGTGATTATTGAGCAACTATGAGTACCCCAAATGTCGTGAATAGACACTCAAGTCCAGTGCCTACAGTGAGGGAAAAAAGTATTTGATCCCCTGCTGATTTTGTACATTTGCCCACTGACAAAGAAATATATCTATAAAATCTATCATTTTAATGGTATGTTTATTTTAACAGTGAGAGATAGAATAACAAAAATATCCAGTGAAATGAGTATTTGATCCCCTATCAATCAGCAAGATTTCTGGCTCCCAGGTGTCTTCTATACAGGTAACAAGCTGAGATTAGGTGCACTCTCTTAAAGGTAGTGCTCCTAATCTCAGCTTGTTTAGAAGCAATCAATCAATCAGATTCCAATCTCTCCACCATGGCCAAGACTAAAGAGCTGTTCAAGCATGTGAGGGACAAGATTGTAGACCTACACAAGGCTGGAATGGGCTACAAGACCATCGTCAAGTAGCTTGATGAGAGGGTGACAGCAGTTGGTGAGATTATTTGCAAATGGAAGAAACACATAATAACTGTCATTCTCCCTCAGTCTGGGGCTCCATGCAAGATCTCACCTTGTGAAATTTCAATGATCATGAGAACGGTGAGGAATCAGCCCAGAACTACACGGGAGAATCTTGTCAATGATCTCAAGGCAGCTGGGACCATAGTCACCATGAAAACAATTGGTAACACACTACACCGCGAAGGACAGAAATACTGCAATGCCCACAAGGTCCCCCTGCTCAAGAAAGCACATGTACAGGCCCGGCTGAAGTTTGCTAATGAACATCTGAATGATTCAGAGGAGAACTGGGTTAAAGTGTTATGGTCAGATGAGACCAAACACAAGCTCTTTGGCATCAACTCAACTCGCCATGTTTGGGGGAGGAGGAATGCTGCCTATGACCCCAAGAACACCATCCCCACTGTCAAACATGGAGGTGAAAACATTATGCTTTGGGTGTGTTTTTCTGCTAAGGGGACAGGACAACTTCACCGCATCAAAGGGACGATGGACGGGGCCATGTACCATCAAATCTTGGGTGAAAACCTCCTTCCCTCAGCCAGGGCATTGAAAATGGATCGTGGATGGGTATTCCAGCAGGACAATCATCCAAAACACATGGCCAAGGCAACAAAGGAGTGGCTCAAGAAGAAGCACATTAAGGTCCTGTAGTGGCCTAGCCAGTCTCCAGACCTTAATCCCATAAAAAATATGTGGAGGGAGCTAAATGTTCGAGTTACCAAATGTCAGCCTCGAAACCTTAATGACTTGGGGAGGATCTGCAAACAGGAGTGGGACAAAATCCCTCCTGAGATGTGTGCAAACCTGGTGGCCAACTAAAAGAAACGTCTGAGCTCTGTGATTGCCAACAAGGGTTTTGCCACCAAGTACTAAGTCATGTTTTGCGAAGGGGTCAAATACTTATTTCACTCATTAAAATGCAAATCAAATAACTTTTTTGAAATGCATTTTTGTTGTTATTCTGTCTCCCACTGTTAAAATAAACTTACTATTAAAATTATAGACTGATCATTTCTTTGTCAGTGGGCAAACGTACAAAATCAGCAGGGGATCAAATACTTTTTTTCCTCACTGTAAGAAGGTAGAACTTCAGTGACCATTTTTTCCTATAGTCTTATATCAGGAGCTGGGCTGGGGAATACCATAGCCATGATTTCAGAAGGAGAAGGGGGGACCAGCATATATTTGAGACTCTAAGATTAGCTGGAATTACCCTTAAAACAATTCTATTCAAGTATGTGTTCTTAATTCAAAAAAGTATTCTGCCTCCTCCAAATTCCTTTTTTTTTCTTTTTTTTGTTTTCTTTCTGCTGTGATCTGACTTCCTGTTAGAGGGTGGCTACATTCACTCTCTCAATGCTATCACTCTATGTAGGAACATAGACACCATCTTTTTCTCACTCCTGAGATGGACTTGGGGCTATTGACTATAGGATGTGTACTGAGCATAAGGCTAACGGAGGACATTACAAGGAGGCAGAAAAACACAGTAAAAAAACAAATTCATGAAAATTACATTTCCAAGCCATTAAGTAGCGGATGCGTATGCGTCATTTTAGAGCGTAAGGATATATTTTGGTGTCACTTTAAATCAGATTTTGCAGTAAAATGTAAGGTCTTCTTTAAGATATAGGCCCCCTTCCCTTGTATTCAGTTGCATGTAGGTAGTTTAAAACTGTACCTGTGAGGGGAAAAAAGTAATTTACATACCTTTTCCGTATCATCTGCATTACTGGGCGTGACTATTGGGTGATAAGTACCCCAAATGTTGTGAATAGACACTCCAGTCCAGTGCGTAGGTGCAACTGGCAGTAGACAGGGGTAAGGTTTTAAAGTGGTGTTCCGACCGAAATTATACTTTTTAAATAAAAATACCCCTATAATACACAAGCCTAATGTATTCTAGTAAAGTTAGTCTGTAAACTAAGGTCTGTTTTGTTAGTTTATAGCAGTAGTTTGTTATTTTATAAACTTACAGCAGGCCGTGGCCATCTTAAGTGTGGGCATCTGAAGCCAGACTGTATTTCTTCCTGGATCTCATCCTTGCAGATCTCGCACATGATCAGTGCAGCACAAGCAGTGTAATAGGATTCAGGTCAGGTTTCCATAGCAATGGCAGTGTCAGAGGAAGTTGCCGCCCCTTCCCAGAAGGCATTGCAAACAGGAAATGATGCGATGAGCCACGGCCAGGGAGGAGGATGTGAAAAATGAATACAGCAGATATACAGTAGGTGCTGAGAAAAAAAATTTAAAAACATCCAATTCGTTTACGCACAGTTTAGTGAGGGATGCTGAAGAGTTGTAAAAGTGGGTGGAACTCCACTTTAAAGTTTATAACTTTTTATTCTTACAAGTACACTTTTCAACTGATTATTTCAGGGTTTAAGGCAATATTAAAGTGTTACTAAACCCAGGACCCTGCATTCACTATATCTTGACTCCCACAGTACACAGAGCATGAAAATGCAATTATTTTGGTAAATATGAACTGCTAAATAACTTTTCTCATCAGCAGTATATAGCAGTCTTGTGACTTCTATCAGTGTCTGATTAAAGTTTTAGGAGGAGTTTTCATTCTACTCCGACTGTCCTATGAGGCTGCAGGACCCCTGACCCTCTGTCTGGACAGTGCTGATCACATGCACTCTCGCAAGAAAAAAAACTCTCTAGCAATACACACCAAACTGAGCATGTGCAGAGTGCTCCTAAGGCTCTGTACTATCAGCAGATAGATTCAGGTTTGTAGAAGAAGGGGAGGATCAGAGAAGACAAGACAAAGACAAACTTCCTTTTTACACAATGCGGAGGATTAACCCCTTAGATTCCACAATAAGTATAACAAGCATGCTTTACTGCATATACAGACTGATTTTACTGTTGTGGGTTTAGTAACACTTTAAACTCAAAAGCAAACCTTTGTTATATTGCAGTTTACCAATTCTTAGATGTAATGGCTGCATTCATTTTTCTTTTTTAGGTTTTCTTTCCTTTAGTTTCATCTGGTCATCCAGCCAGTAAGTCTGTTGTTTTTGAACAGAACAAGTTCTCCTGCAAATGTAGCACTTAGAGCAAGTACTCGAGTACTGCTAAACATCCATGAGCCGCCTATACCTCATTGCTATATAAAGCACTGTACATTGTGAGTGATTTTAAAATAAAGCGTTTTAAAAAGGTTTTTATGCTATGGCGGTTTCCTCTTATTCCCTCCTCCATATGGCATGCGTTTTTCTGTGAAAGGAACATAAAGGAGAAGCAGAGTGGTTTATCCTGGAAGTGGATGGTGCCAACAGAACCCTGTAAAAACAAGCGCAGAATGACTTACCTGTAGCAGGTAGTCATGTGTTTCTCGTGAGTTCTCTGTGTTGGTGGTGGAGGATTATTAAAACAATATCACCAGTGTATTGTTTGGTGTTTGAAGAAAGAACAGAGGCACCTGTATGAGAGCACTGTATGGACACTTTATTGAATGGTTTGAGAAAGAGCAGAAGCACTTGTTATTTATTTGCAAAATTTTATAGCAAACTAAGAAAAATGTTTTGGTTTTTTTGTTTTTTTGGTTTTTTTTACATATTTTTGGTCCTTTTTCATTTATCTAGCAAAAAATAAAACCCCAGTGGTGATTAAATACTACCAAAAGAAAGTTCTATCTGTCTCAAAAAATATATATAAAAATGTCTTTTTGGTACAATGCTGCCTGACCGAACAATTGTCATTGAAAGTGTGACAACGCCGAAAGCTGAAAATTTGCCTGGGCAGGAAGGGGGTGAAATTGCCCAGTATTGGGGTGGTTAAAAGATTTCGGCCTCATGCACACTGAACGTTATAAAAACGCCCATAGCTTTTCAGTGTTAGCTTTTCAGTGTTAGCTTTGCAAAAGTGTTTTTTTGCATTTTTCAGCGTTAGCATTTGTTAGTGTTTTTTTTTGTTTTTTTTTTCAGTGGCTCAAAAAAGTTAAAAAAACGCCGGTGAGCCACGTTTAGGCGTTTTTTGATGTTAGAGCGTTTTTACAGCTGAAACCCGCCTTTCAGAAGCCACTAGTTTTGGGGGTTTTTACAGCCAAAAAATGCCCCAGCCAAAAACAGTTGATAACAGGCTATGTGTGCATGGACACATAGGATAACATGCTGGAGAGTTTGACTGTAGAAAAAAACATCTGAAGCCAAAAACGGCAGCTGTAAAAAAACATCCAAAAGCATCCAGTGTGCATGGGGCCTTCCCCTCACTACTTGCTGTAACCACTTGCCGACCGTACTGTATGCGAACGACGGCTACAGCGCGGCCGGCCAGTTCTGGGAGCGTATCATATGACATCCTGCTCTGTGATCACTGTGTCCTCTGGACACTGCTGTGCTGATCACAGATTGAGGTAAAGAACCAATCAGCGGCTCTTTACCACGTGATCAACTGTGTCCAATCACAGCTGATCATGATGTAAACAGATGCTGGTTATCAACATTCCTTTCCTCATGCTGACAGCGTGAGGAGAAGGGAGACAATAATCGGCTTGTGGAAAAGGGACATGTAAACTGATAATCGGGGCACTGATTATCAGTGTCCTGATTGTAGCCAAGTCCTGGGCCTCTTCAGGCCTAATGGTGACCTCCAGAGTTAGGCTCCATTCACACTAGCGCGTTTTTTGATGCATTTTGCATTTTGCAGAAATGCACGGGAATTTTTTAACATGGGTTCCTATGGAACATGTTCACATCAATGCCTTTTTGTTTCTCTGCATTTTTGGAAAGGGTCGGGGACTTTTTTTCATGCAAAATGCAGCGTTTTGCATGTAATAGAATTCAATGGACAAGCATCAAAAACGCAAGTGCACCGTTTTTGCAGCGTTTTTGATGCGTTTTTGCGTTTTTTTTTTTTTTTTTAATTTTTTTTTTTATATTTTTTTTAGACTGTAAAAAAAACTGTAAAAAAAAAACGCAAAACGCAAATCGCGGCAAAAACGCCGCAAAAACGCTGCTCAAAAACATGGCAAGCATGAAAAAAAAACCTCCAAAAACGCCCAAAAGCAACATGCATATAGGTGTGAATCGAGCCTTAGGGACAGCTGACATCCTTCTGTGTGGAATGGGTTACGAGGCATGGTGGGTGTGATGCAAGGTAGATTAATGGGCACCAGACACTTCTAGAATGCAAAGAGATTTATTTTCTCTTAAACAGAACTGTGGGAGAGAGGGTTTAGGGCCTGGACACCCTTTAATAGTTGCAATGTTAATTAGCACACTCCAAGACTTCTATAGGTAGACAGCCATGCAGGGAAAGGCACTCAGCCGGACACCACATCTGCATGTGTAGACACACTGTCTACTATGACAACAATCTTAAACAGTTTCTAATTAAGGTTGTAATGAACTCTTTTACTTACTCCACAATCTCCTTTTTAGATCTTCACTCAACTAAGCTCCCAGTCTATCACTGAGACCCGCTGATCCACTGCCACTGAATCACCTGAGCTCTTCCAATCTTCTCACCGAGTATCTTCCTCAAGCGTCACCCCCATGTCCCTGCTGGGTACCAAGCTTGGCACTCACAGATACTCCTCAAGCGTCACCCCACTGGCCTGCTTGGTCCCTGGCTTGGCACACAAGACTGCTCTGCAAGCGTCACCTCCGCTGGCTGGGTCCCTTGGTTGACACCTGCTGAAGTTTCTCCATTCTTCACTGTCCCCAGTTGGTGAGAATACTGCTCTGGAACTTGCTTCAGCTACTCACGGTGGTCTCTGGCAATAAGGCGGATGATCCCTTAGTGGCGACAGCTTCCCCTCTACGTCCGACCATGACAGGTTGTCTGGCCAGCAGAACCGTCACTTTTGGTTGGACTGCAAGCCACAGCCCCGACCCTGCTATGCTCTCTTGCTTCTGGATAGGCCCTCAGACAGCCTAGCAGCCAGATGTCATTGGGATAAGCCTCAGGCTCTGGCCTAGCAGCCCGGGGCAATACAACACACGTCCACCCAGACAGTCGTCCAGGTGGCACAGAACCTAGATCACCTGACTCCATCCAAATAAATAGGCTCTGCCAGCAAGCCAAGGGACACAAGAAAATCCCTGCCTATTGGCTTAGACACCCCATCTATTCCTAATCTGTCCTTGCAATTCCCTTGTCTTATCTAATGCCACCAGATACCCGGCCATCTAGTGACAGAAGAGGAAAGTGCAGCAATTCCAGAATTAGGATGGAATCAATTGATCTCCTAATAATTGGCCAAGGCAACTACACTTGGCAGGTAAATTTACTAGCAACCCTGCCTAAACATCAGGTTGCTACATGATTATCAGTGCAGTCTCAACAGTGCCCATCAGTGCTGCCAATCAGTGCCTCCTTATTAGTGCTCACCAGTGCCGCCTCATCAGTGCAGCCAACAAACTATGAAAAAGTTTTGTGTTTTTTTTCAAAAATTTTGGTCTTTTTTAATTTATTTAGCAAAAAATAAAAAACCCAGTGGCGATAAAATACCACCAAAAGAAAGCTCTATTTGTGTGAAAAAAAATGATAAAAATGTAGTTTGGGTACAGTGTTGCATGACCGCGCAATTGTCATTCAAATTGTGACAGCACTGAAAGCTGAAAATTGGTCTGGGCAGGAAGGTGTATAAGTGCCCAGTAGGCTCTAAATTTTAGTTGTTTTTTTTACTATTTTCTCTCTTGCAGACAATTGTCACCAGGACAAATGGAGAGGTGAATCTCTCCAGAGAGGGACACAGACTGTAATAAAAACCTGACAGGGGCTATAACCCTTCCCTAACCTATCCACAACTAAAAAAATTTAACCTTTACATTACCCAGCTGGGAGCTTTGTACAGTTTTTTTTAGACAGCAACCAGCTTTTCAGTAAAAATGATTCGGATGACTGTAGCGCCGATCACTTTTACAGTACTGACAATGTGCAGCCCCCTTTCTGGTGGTTCCCAGAGTCTCTTGTTCCTTTTGTGGCAAGGGAAGCAACTAATCAAGCACAATCTGTGTTGGATTTGCTTGATTAGTTGGAAGTATTGGATCAATACTTCTAGGGCCATAATTCAAGGTTAGATAAATTGGAATCGTATCATCACAGAGTGGTACTGTGGATACGAGAAATGAGTAGACGTATGCCACGTCCCGATATATTATATTTGGAAAATACATTTTTGGATGATGGACTTTATAGGCATAACGCTTAATACATAATTTTATTAAAAAAAGTATATAAATGTGTTTATTTTACTGAAACATATGAAACCCTTTAAAAACATTGACTATCCGCAATTGTGCCTTGAAGCATACAACATACCACCTATGTATCGTAGAAAATTGGAATACTTAGTAATGAGAAACCCAAAGGTCACTCTCCAAAAATTTGATGTAGTAACGTAATTTTAGAAGAGGCGGTGTGTCATGGTTCGGCTCAGCGCTACATGTTACACGTATTCAAAAACGCTTCTTCAGGAGCTTAGGGCATGTTATTATTGTAGTCAAAAAAGTAGACAAGGGAACAAAGTCCTCAGCGCAGCCAAAAGTGCAGGATATCTCATCAGATGAATTCCCGATCACACAGTAAACTTATGGTGATTGAGAGTTATGGCCTGTACACACGATCCGAATATCGTACGAAAACGGTTGTCCGAGGAAGGATCGTACGATATTCGGATCGTGTGTACACTACTTTCGACAGCCGATCACGACCGTTCATCTGATATTATTCGATCGGACATACCCAGAAATTTTCCTTGTACGATTCCAGATCGTACGATTTTCGTTTAGTCAGTATAGTTGTCGTCCAAAAATACAATACAAATACATTACAACACATGACATCACTTCCAATTTTTTTTTTTGTCTGTCGTACGAGAATTTTCGTGACTTTATTTTAGCTATTCAATTTCTACCTGCGACTTTAGGGAGAACAGTCGTACGATCGATTGTACGATATTCGGAACGTGTGTACGAGGCATTACTTGCATAGCCAGCAGGGAAAAGAAAAGAAACCATTCAGGATATTTTGGAAAACCTTTATGATAGTTCTGGAAATATACGGGATCCCCCACTAGTCACACATCTCCAGTATTCATCTGTTTTTGTTTTCATATGGAGTCATCAACGATGAAAAATCCCCTGCAGGGGATAACCTGTAAAGGCTTTTAACCACATCGACCAGCCGCCGCAGTAAAACTGCGGCAGAATGGCACGGCTGGGCGAAGCGATGTTATGTTACGTCGCTTCGCCCTGTGGCCAATAGGGGCGCGCGCCCGCTGCACGCCCTCCGAGCCGGTGCGAGTGCCCGGCGGTCACGATCACCACCGGCCTCCCGTGATCGCCGCTGAGACACGGAGAACCGGGATCTGTGTGTGTAAACACACAGTTTCCGGTTCTCTGAGGGGAGAAGTAACAGTTCGTCTGTTCATACAGAGTATGAACAGCGATCTATCTCTTCCCCTACACAGTCCCCTCCCCCCTTCAGTTAGAAACACAAACAGGGAACACAGTTAACCCCTTGATCGCCCCCTAGTGTTAACCCCATTCACTGCCAGTGACATTTTTATAGTAATCAATGCATTTTTATAGTACTGATCGCTGTATTATAGCCAATGGTCCCAAAAAAGTGTCCGATGTGTCCTCCATAATGTCGCAGTCCCGTAAAAAAAAATTAACAATAAAAATGCCATAAAACTATACCCTATTTTGTAGACGCTATAACTTTTGCGCAAACCAATCAATATATGTGCTATTTTGTTTTACCAAAAATATGTAGAAGAATACATATCGACCTAACCTGAGGAAAAAAATAGTTTTTTATATATTTTTGGGGGATATTTACTATAGCAAAAAGTAAAAAATATTGTTTTTTTTTCAAAATGGTCGCTCTTTTTTGTTTACAGCGCAAAAAATAAAAACCACAGAGGTGATCAAATACCACCAAAAGAAAGCTCTATCATGATTTCGTTTTTGGTTTGTTCTTTTATGCCATTTCACAGGTGCAAACATTTTAGGGCTTGGAATGGTTGACATCTATTTGCTTGAAGTAATCCTATCTTTTATATTTTTCTAAAAAAAATGGGTATTATATTGTGTTTGTGTGCAGTAAAATTATTATTATATTTTATAATTATTATTATTTTTTTTTTATTATTATTATACAGGATTTAAATAGCGCCAACCGTTTGCTCAGCGCTTTACAACAGGGCAGACAGCACAGTTACAATACAATTCAATACAGGAAGAATCAGAGGGCCCAGCTTGTTTGAAGCTTACAATCTAGGAGGGAGGGTCAAGTGATACAAAAAGTAACAACTAGTGGAGAAAATTAAAGTACAGTTATTAGGTGGGAGCAGGATAGGCTTCTCTGAAAGGCTTTTCAGGGATCGTCTAACGAGTAGGAGATGGTCAGACAGATTGGGGTAGGGAGTTCCATAGGATGGGAGAGGCTCAGGAGAAGACCTGGAGGAGAGCATGGGAGGTGGGGACAGGGGAGCTAGAGATCAGGAGGTCTTGGGAAGATATCCAATTTATTGTATTTTTCCCTCAAAATATGCATTTGATAAACAGTGGCACAAATATCATGCAACATACAAAAAGCACAAATGCCTCAGCCCCTGCTTTCATAAAATATGTAAATGTTTGGGGGGGGGGGTTAAGAAACTTTATAGCAAAAAATGCTGATTTTAAAGGATAAGTTCACCTTTTCAGGCAGAATTTCACTTTTCATAATAAATAGAAGTGTTTTTTAATGCCATTCCCGACTCAGCCATCGCAATGTGCTTTTCCCTCACTTACCTCATCCACAGAATATTAGGAATCTTGTCGGGCTATTAGTATTTTTAAATGGATTTTCAGATTACATCACTTCCTGTAGCTTGTATCAGTATTCACTTCCTGTTAGGTCATCTCCCAGAAGCCTTCACAAACTTGTTGCATCACAGAAGAGTGTGTGATAGGACGTGTTCACCACTCTGGAACACACTACCTTCCACCCACTTCCTATACAATCTGATTGTACAATCTCCTTTAGATCTCCCATCAGCTATGTAGTGCAAGGGCCTGTCTGATTGGATACAAATTGAATGGATTGTTCAGGTGTGTCCTTTATGCCATAGTTCTGGCAAATCCAAAGGAAATTGTTCAGAGATTGTACAATCAGATTGCTTAGTGTATGGCCATCTTTATACAAGTACATAACAGGGAGTGGACAGAAACACTCAGTTGTCAGGCCTCATTCACATCTCCACGTAGTGAAAACTCACATTCCCACATGCGTTTATTTTGGGTGTTTTTGATCGTTTTCCCTCGTCCCTTATAGGGCAGCCCATTCACTTGAACACTCACCCACGACAATTGCCCCAGAGAACCTCCAGAATTTTTTTTTTTTTTTGGAGTGGCGCATGGTGCGTTACGGCAGTTTTTGGTGCATTTGCTGCACTTGGGGTGCCTTTAACATGTAATGACAACACAAACACGATGCATATTTGCAGCATTTCTGAAACGCATGGTGAAGCGTGCATTTACTGTGCAGTTTGCCATGCATTTGGAAACACACAGATGTGAATAGAGTCTCATTGTTCTTGTGTAAACGCACCAATTTCACTTTCAGGCCCCATTCACACCTAGAATAGTAGTAGAAGCGCATGTTTTTTGTCTCGTTTTTCCAGTGACACACATAGGTCAGCCCGTTGATTTCAATGGGCTGTGCTACACCTGGCAAAGTAGCTCATGGGACATTTTTGTATGTTTTTTACTGGTGTGTTTGTCACCTGTTTTTTCATGTGGCAAAATGTTTGTTTGCTTCTGTGTTTGGTGTGCCGTTAACAATTAATGACACTGAAAGCACAACTAGGTAGTTTCAGGTGTATAAATGTAGCCATACATGATACAATCTGATTGTACATTCTCTGTACAATCTCCTGTAGATTTACGAAAACTATATAATAGGAGGACACACCATCTATCCAATCACTCTGTATCCAATCAGACAGGCTCTTGCACTACATCAGGGGTGTCCCGTGGGCTGTATGTGGCCCCAGGAAGTTTAGCATGCAGTCTGAGCCCATCTGAAGGGACGCTGGAGAAGCCAGGCAAATGCATGCATGGAGAAATGCCGTGAGTGCTGTGAAAACTAAGTTGATGGGTGAAGGTGTGCTATTGAGGTCAGCTGGTAAACTCCTTCCTGTGTCTTACTGGCTAGTCTGTCTGTGTCTGTATACCAGGGAGTCTCTGAAGTGATCTGCAATATATAGCCATGGATGAGGCAAGGCCTTGTTTTCAAAATCAAAGAAAACTTGTATTTTTGTGCAACAGAGGTACATTAATGGTACATTGGTACTTAGGGGAGCTGGATTTTAGAAAAAAAAGGTGAACTTGGCCTTTAATGTGTGTGAAAAAATAAAACAAAACTGCTCTGGACACTAAAATATAAAGTAGTTAGACCATTTATCCCCCCAAAAAATACTTACACAACCTTAACCATACATAAAAACATCACCAATCTTAAACAGATATTTCCTTTCAGTTTAAAAAAAAGAAAAACCACCAAGACAGCAAGTATAAAACTGTCAGAATATAAAACCCAGAATAAAGAACACAGCATAAATTGGTGAATAAAATAGCATTATAGAAAAGACGTAAGTGATCCGAAGAGTCTGGCAATAAAATATGAAACTAGATCTTCACTGGTGTAACATCACAAATCTGGAAAAAGAAAAGTTAGACACATTTTATAAGGGGGTGCGAAAATACTATTAAAGCAGATCTGTGTGTTAACGTAAGTGGAGGGAGATTGGTACATAAACCATGAACATAAAAATAACAATTTTGTGAAGAAGCTGTCAAGAAGAGAAGCTTTTTGTTATGATGTGATGCCCAACTATGAATGACATTTGCCGGCAAAACCCCAAAGAATTTCCCCTTTGTACCACATCTCTTCTGGAAGGAAAAGGGATGTGATATAATCAGCAAAAAATGAAAGGTTTCTTTATAGCGTAAAAGCATGACGAAATGTGTCCAGGTCTTTAACATGTGCTTAATGATTGTCAGGTTTACTGAGATGTGGCAGAGACCACCCATTCATGGCTGACCTCAGACAAGCTCCGTTTTTACAAGTCGATTCAATTTATCCAAGGTTTATGAGAAGCTGTGAGAAACCTATGTCTTTTAAAAATACAGAAGCACACACAAACTGGATTATATGTAGGAATAGTTCCTGCTATTGCCCACATATTTGTCAAACCAGATCAGTCGCCTGCTCCCTGCATAGAAAATAATGCAAATGCCTCAATCAATTTAACAGCAGTGAAGGGTGAACATATGCAAGACTAACGCACACATGCTTATTAACTCTAAATAAAAGCAGGGGTCCTTCTATTTGCAAATATATGACCTAAATGCATTAATTCTAAACTATTCAATTTACTGTTGCTTTTTTATGACATGGTTTCTCCACAGATACACACAAAAAATTCAGGTCTTGGCTGTCTCCTGATGAAGTGGGCATTGCCCTATGAAACGTGTAGAGACTACAGCCTATATGAATTGATTAATCACATATCCCAAGAATCATGGGTGATATGTTGTATATACATGCTTGATTTTTTTTTTGTCAACAAATATATAATTGTGAGTTTTTTGTACTTTGTAATACATTTTGTACGTTTTTAATATTTTGTTGGATCATTGTATTTAGCACAACTCACAAAAGTCCCATGGGCATATCTTTCGGGCTTGTTCTATATAATAGGGACTGAGTGCTGCTGTCGTTTGAGCTTAGGTGGCCTCCCTTCTTCTCTATGCAAATATACGAGGTCTCTTGTGGATAGTATGCAGCCATGTAATATGAAACATAGAATAATGTATTGAAGAAGATACAGGAAACATTGTATATAGGATGATGGTACCTCAGTCCCCTTCAAAGTAGACACCTTGAGACCTCACACAGCTCTCCTAGCATCTCTTCCACTGATCAAAACATTCTACACTATGACCTTCTTGAGGAAATCTGGTTCATTGGTAGCGATTTGAAGCAAATCAGTAGCAACTGCAGCACGATGTTCTTTTTGCTCTGGTAGCAGAAGGCGTGGAATTAATTTTGCCACAACACGTTTCATGCCAAGATCTTACGTCATGCACTCTGAATATCTCCTAAACAGTGCAAGTTTAGGAGATATTTTACTGTAACTACAGGTAAACCTTATTATAAGCTTTCCTGTAGGTACAATTAAAAAAAAAAACTAGGTATACTACCACTTTAAAGGAGAAGTACTGTATTGCCAAAACTTTTTTGGTCTTACTTCTTCTATGGATCATAGGAGTGCAGTTTGTTCTGCACTCCTGTGACCCATTTTCAGCTGATAGTGGGCTAAAGCCATCTTTTTCTGCCATCTAAACAATCTAACGACTGGATCTTGAATGTCTGTAGCTATACCGGTAGTTTTCTACGAAGACAGATATCACAATAATGGTAGCAAAACTTTGAAATTATACAGTCAGTGAGTTTTATTTACATATTTTTTTCTGCTTTTGCAGCTTTTACTACCGTAAAGTAGCTGCACTGCTGCTGACGAGTGGGAAATCTTATTGCACTTGGGCCCAGGTGTGGGCCAAATCTCTAAAGCCCCGTACACTTGGGGCTAATATTGGCCAAAATCAGCCGGTACAGTAGAAACCGGCAGACATTCAGCGTTTGTGTACAGGTCCTTGTTCAACAGAAGCTGATCTTACCGGCTTCTGTGGAACAAGCATTCTGGAAAACCAGCCATACATGTATTTTGTTCAGACTAATATGTCTTGACACCACAGACACTGAAGGAAAATACAAGTTGTTGGTCAACTGAAAAATCCAACCTGCCCGTTAAACTTTTAAATGTCTGCTGAGTGTTTTTCTCTTGAAGATAATGTAATGTATATAGGTTACTTAGGGTTCCTAACAAACTGCTGTAAAAGGGGTGTCAAATATGTCTATAAAAGAGATGAGATTTACTTCATAGTGGTGTTCTGTAATAGTGTCATAATTTCTAGATAATAGGCTTTGCAAAAAATGATCCCTAACCTGTATATTTTTAAACAAGTATATGTGTTTCTCTTTAGTAGCTGTAATAAGGTGTAAGGAGTGTAAAGTAGCAATCATAAAAAGCTTTATAAAACAAACACACATACAGTGGTATAGCCTATTGATTGGCCTACGCATGAGCAAAGTTCACTGAGCCAGACTGACAATGGCTAATAAAGTGAGCAGGAATTCTATGTATATAGTGAGAGCAATGCCAGCCCATTGGAGTTAATCAGTAATTCCAGGAAGTTCAAAAAAGATTCACTCCACTCACCTGAAGACAGAGACAGACACCAAATAGCAAGCACGGGTGTATGATTTTCTCATTCGGGAAGCACAAGACCCCAGGAGCTGGTAAAAGATGGGGAAAAAGAAAAAGGCAGAGGAGGGGGGCCTCCCAGTATCCAAATGTCCTGATAATACAGCCGTCAAACAGCAGAGACTACCAGCCTGGAGACCTCTGCTAACCGCTGAGTCTGTCCTGAGCACTTTCTTCATCATTGGACTCTTTTGTCTGGCTGTGGGGATCAGCTGGATTGTAGCAACGACAAATGTTAAAGAAATATGGGTGAGTAAAACATTCAAAAATTATTTTTAAAGGAGTAGCATAGCCAAAATACAAATGGGACCTTGAAATGCATGGAAGGGTTTGTTACTTTCTTTCAAGAATACACAGAATGATCTAATTTAGTATGTATAATAATGATGCAATTTCTTACATTTAATCCCTTCATATTAGCTAATGCATGTTCCTACTGAAATTTGCTCTGTCGTTGGTAAAACATTTTACTTAACATCATGAAAATAACTAACTCACTAACAGCTCATCAAACTGTCACTTACGTCGAATAAAAGCCATTTACTAATGTCTTCAAGTTGGTTTCCTATTTTTTTTGGTGAGTGCCTAGGAAGGAAGCCTGAGTGCTAATATGAAAATTGGAACCAGCTCCTGTGAATGGTGACACTGGCCTACCCCTGTAGCCTTCTGTACCTCACTATTGGTTAGTGAGGGCATCCATCTCAGTGATGGGCCAATAGTGAGGTGCAGAAGAGATGCAGCCCAAGCAAGTGACCAAAAAAGATCACAGATAACTATTTTATATCAGAACACACCAATGTTTGGGGATACTAAAATGATCAGGACATGTAGGCACCTGGAGATTCCTACTTTTTGATGTAAGTGGCAGTTTCATAGCATCAACTATAGTTTTATTTTAACATACAGTCAAGTCTGGGGAAAGCTCTTGGTAGTGTCCAAGCTTGCCCTCTCCCTCCCACAGAGCATACATTCCTATTGGCCTATCACTATGAAAGGCTGGCGTATAGGAATGTGAATAAGCCAGTGTGGAGATTAAAATGTGGATCTAGTTCTAATGTGTATAGGTGCAGGTTCTAGGACTGCCATCCTCATCCTGCTTGGACTAACTAATGTCTGGCCTGGAGCGGTGTGCATGCATTTCAGACTCATTGACTTCATGCTTGTTGCAGGCATTCGCTTTTAAATGGTAACTTCTTTTTATTTATTTTTCTATATGCCTGTAATTTCTGATTTTCTGGAGCACTTCCTAGTCCCTCTGCCTAGGCAATTACGTCATTGGGCTCTTCCCATGGACACCCGGGATATCGGCGTCATGTATCCCAGGAGTCCTAGGGAGTCGCCTGATACCGGAATCTCATGCCATTTCCCATCATAAACCTGGACAGGAACTTCCAGCGATGCCGTCATTGCTATGAGAAGATGGAAGGTCTGGACAGCCACACCCCAACAAAAACGCCTCCACCGTTCAAAATAACAAAAGTACAAACCACAGCAGGGCACAGGATAAAAAACTGACGCGTCTCACACTCCCAACTGGGCACTGTTGGGAGTGTGAGAAACGTTTGTTTTTTATCCTGTGCCCCGTTGTGGTTTGTACTTTTGTTATTTTGCATGGTGGAGGCGCTTTTGTTGGGGTGCGGCTGTCCATACCTTCCCTCTACTAATTGCTATATGCTTAGCCTGCACCTCATGCTTCCATCTTAAGGAGAGTGCCATTTCCACACATCCACCTGGAGCGGTGATCCCTTCCCCAAGCCGTCATTGCTATGGCATTGTGTCAGGAGGAATGAGCGCCACGCTATGGCATTGCTGTGCAGCCACGAGATTGGGAGGTGCATGCTGGGTAGCCAGCTGCATTGATTCCCAGAAATAGATACAGGAGGGCTTCAGACGCCCACACTGGGGATGGACCCTGCAAGCTTCTGAGATCCAGGTACTTTTATTCAATTTAAATAAAAATAAAAAGGACTACATTCGTAACACTATCTAAAGAGTGCATATTAAAGCGGAGTTCCACCCAAAAATTGAATTTCTGCTTTAAGTGAAGGTGACCTCCTGACATGCCAGTCAGAATGCCAGCGCTGTGGAGAGGAGCGTGGCTTCATTCGCCCGCATCGCTGGACCATGGGACAGGTGAGTGTCTGATTTTTAAAAGTCAGCAGCTACACTTTTTGTAGCTGCCGACTTTTATATGGGTGGAACTCCGCTTAAGTGGAGCAAGTTGAAGTGGAGTATTAAAAAAAAAAAAAAAAATAGAATTGGGGGATTGGAAATCCGCTTTAAGGCTGAACTCTAGGCATATGTAAAGATACAAATGAATTTAGCTCTGCAATTATTAATATATCTCTAAATATATTTAATTTTGGGTTTGGTAAAAAAAAATACCTCCATGCTGCAGCATCAGTCTGATGCTGCAGCTGTCCCCCGCCAGCTCTAAGCCAAAGAACTGAGCGAACTGGACATCTGACTGTTCTGTGACATTGCCCACTTTAGATTGATTCTGGGTCACAGGAGAGCACAAGTAAGTGCAATCCTGTGACCCACATGAGAAGTGTGGCCAAAACAACTTTGGCCATGCTTCTCTTTTAACTATTAGCAGTGTACATGCCTGAATTTGACTTGGTGTCAGCCTCTGCTGTATAGTTTGAACCGTTGTCTGCTGTATAGTTTGAACAGCAGAGATCAAAGGAAGAAGGGGGAGCAGCACATTTAGCCAATCAGTTGTGCTGGAGAACAAGGAGAATGCTTAAAGGAGGACAGAGAGATTAGCTCATCAGTGTGCTGCTTCTCCTTCACTGTCCGGTCACAACGGGGGAGGAAAGGGGGCAGAAAAAGATCAGATCCCTTACCCTGACAGGGCTGTGGAACTCCAGGTAAAGATTAAAAAATCAGCCTTTGCTAGAATACTTACCTTAAATTCAGGGTTGTCTCTTGCAGTACTTTCTCCCCACCACTAGGTTTTGTCAGCAAGGGGACCCTCGAAAAAAATTAAGTAAGCACTACACATATGTGTAAATAGGAAGAGGAAATACAGTTTGCCATCCACATCATCGATAAGAAACCAGCCTGCATTACCTAACATACAATGAAAAGACCATTCTGCAAGTAATACATAGCAGCTTGTAAAGTGAGTGAAATGTTGCCAAATTTATTAACCAAATTCAATACCATCAGAGAAAAAAAAAGAAGATAATTCTTCCACGGGCCCCATGGAACACCATGTGCTCTGACGAAACAAAAGACACCTTACAACAAATATAATATAATCATCACATGTAAAAAAAGGGGGGGAAGAGTGCAGGACTTTATATAAGGCACATGACATAAACCTAAGTAAAAAGCATATTTATTGTCGGACAGCATGACACATAGCAATATGTATATATAGGAATGTAGATAATATAACAAAATGTGAGCATAAAATCACACATTTTGGCAGATACAGAAAAAGCATGATAGCACATAACATAGTAGGACAATATAAGCCAATATGCACTCCATATTAAAAAAACAAAAAGTTGCAGGAATTGAAAGTAACATAACATGGTCTGGTTGAAATGAAACATATCTGTATTAGTATATCTGCATCAATATGCTCTATGCGTTTTGTGGACTTTCTCAGGAGCGGGTCATGATATATCTGCAAAAAATATATGTATGTGTAAATATGTATCAATGAGCTCTAATGGTTGACCCAAATAACAGGGAGTAGCTGAAGACGTAAGGCAAACTCTCCCTAATACTTACACAGCAGCCTAGGTCAAACCTGCGATGCTGAGAAATGAGGGCCACCAGAATTGTCTGTCCCGAGAGCTTTGGGTGTATGTAGGGGTCCAGAGAGGGGCCCAGCACACACAAACCCATCCCAAAAGGATAGAAAAATCCAGGTGGTATTCTGTGATAATGTAGAGTAGTAGCTTCCAAGTATCTATCGGGGTAATACATCATGTACAGTATCTCACAAAATTGAGTACACCCCTCATATTTTTGTAAATATTTTATTATACCATTTCATGTGACAACACTGAAGAAATCACACTTTGCTACAATGTAAAGTAGTGAGTGTACAGCTTGTATAACAGTGTAAATTTGCTGTCCCCTAAAAATATCTCAACACACAGCCATTAATGTATAAACCACTGGCAACAAAAGTGAGTACACCCCTTAAGTGAAAATGACCAAACTGGGTCCAAAGTGTCAATATTTTGTGTGGCTCCCATTATTTTCCAGCACTGCCTTAACCCTCTTGGGCATGGAATTCACCAGAGCTTCACAGGTTGCCACTAGAGTCCTCTTCCACTCCTTCATGACGACATCACGGAGCTGGTGGATGTTAGAGATCTTGAGCTCCTCCACCTTCCATATGAGGAAGCCCCACAGATGCTCAATAGGGTTTAGGTCTGGAGACATGCTTGGCCAGTCCATCACCTTTACCCTCGGCTTCTTTAGCAAGGCAGTGGTCATCTTAGAGGTGTGTTTGGGGTCGTTATCATGTTGGAATACTGCCCTGCGGCCCAGTCTTCGAAGGGAAGGGATCATGCTCTGCTTCAGTATGTCACAGTACATGTTGGCATTCATGGTTCCTTCAATGAACTGTAGCTCCCCAGTGCCGGCAGCACTCATGCAGCCCCGACCATGACACTCCCACCACCATGCTTGACTGTAGGCAAGACACACTTGTCTTTGTACTCCTCACCTGGTTGCCGCCACATACACTTGACACTATCTTAACCAAATAAGTTTATCTTGGTCCCATCAGACAACAGGACACGGTTCCAGTAATCCATGTCCTTAGTCTGCTTGTCTTCAGCCAACTGTTTGCAGGCTTTCTTGTGCATCGCCTTTAGAAGAGGCTTCCTTCTGGGGTCTGAGCACCGACAGGCTGAACCCCATCCCTTCAACCTCTGCAGCAATGCTGGCAGCACTCATAGGTCTATTTCCCAAAGACAACCTCTGGATATGACGCTGAGCATGTGCACTCAACTTCTTTGGTCGACCATGGCAAGGCCTGTTCTGAGTGGAACCTGTCCTGTTAAACTGCTGTATGGTCTTGGCCACCAACCGGCTTCGGGGGTCTTCTTCCGGCTTCGGGGGTCCCTCCGGTTCCTCTTCTCCCGGCATCCGGTTGGTTCTTCTCCGCTCTCTCTGGCCTCTTCTCCCGGTGTTCCAGTTCTTCTGCCGGCTCCTCCGCTGTCTTCATGCCGCTCTTTTGCCAGCGGAGGTCCGGACTTCTGGGCTTCTTGTCTTCTTCCCTCTTATCTTCTCCAGATGTTGACACGACGCTCTCTCCGGCTGGACTGCTCTCTGAGCGCTCCGTTGTGACTTATATAGGCGGAGACCTTGCCCCCTTATGACATCACAGTCCCTGGGCATGCTGGGACTGTGACGTTTTAGGGGTCGTGGTCAACATCACTCGGTGACCACGCCCCCTAAAACGGCACAGTCCCAGCATGCCCAGGGACTGTGACATCATAAGGGGGCGGGGTCTCAGCCTATATAAGTCACCACGGAGCGCTGGGGTGCCTTGAGACTGTCCATAATTTTAAAGGGTGCTTTGAATGACAAAAAGGTTGAGAAACACTGATGTAGATTATGTATTTCCTCTTCCTATTCAGCTAAATGTGTAGTGCTTACTTACCCAACTAGTATACCTGCTGAACTTGAAAAAGAGCAAGGAATCTCAAAACAGTTTTTTCAGTGTACGCTGTATAAAGACTTCCCTTGTATGTTTGTTCCAGAATAAACATTAAATACTATGCTGCTTTCCAGTGTGTGTGTATATATATATATATATATATATATATACGCACACACACATATATACGGTACAGTATATAAATATTAAATTGGTTGCCAAAACACCACAACACACATAAACCGGATGGTTTTAACATCTGTGCATGTGCTATGTAGTAACATATAGTAAAACACACATTTTATTGTGCGCTACAACAGGGCATAGGTGTGCATAGGTGTGAAGCTAGGTATAAAATGTAGTCATGAATGGCAACTTCACCATTGCTATTCTCACAAGTTCATTTTTAAGGTTTTGAATATGTATTTCATTCATTTGCTTTTGGGCTGTTATTCCTATCCTTGCTTCACTACTAAATCAAAGACCCAGACCATCTGTGCAGCCTGAAATCTATTTATTACAACTATGTATATAGTGCGGCCATTTTCATATTGTATATTCACATCAGTTCTTGCCCTCAAAGAGCTTACAATCTAAGGTCCCTACCTCACATGCTAAGTCCAGTTTAGACAGGAGTTAATTAACCAACCATAATGTCCTTGTTGTGTACAGGGCAGTCTTTAAGGCAGGGCAAAAGGAGCAGCTGCCCTGGGCCCTGTCATTGTTGTGGGGCCCAAAGCAGCTGCCTCATACTTTCCAACTATCCCAGTTTAAATTCCCTTGTCCCTTGCTGTGTCCTGATATCTCAGTGTGAAGTGCTGCTACTAATGCTGCCCAGCTCTGCCCTATTGTTGTGTACAGATGACTCACCTGCAGACCTTGTGTTTACATGTAAATAACCGGCATTCATATGTAAATAGCAGCAACATTCATATGTAAATAGCTGCATGTGGTGGCATAGATATGTAAATAAAGGCGGCATTCATATGTATATCATGCATCCTGCAGTGAGGAGATGATGTGCTGTAACCTCTAGCAACCAATCAGTGAGCAGTATTACTGTACAGTAATTTCTAGCAACCAATCAACAAGCAGAAATCATGTGCTGTAACATCTAGCAACTAATCAGTGAGCCGTAATGTGTGATGTAACCTCTAGCAACCAGTCAGTAAAGGTAATGATACACTGTAACCTCTGGCAATCAATCGCAATCACTTCCTGATCTGATACAGCAAACTGATTTTAAGTCTAGCTGCTATTTATTGTATGTCTCAGAGCAGGTGGAGAGCGAAACTGTATGGGCGGGGCCCAAGAAAACATTTACTCAGGGTCCAATCAATATTAAAGATGGCCCTAGTTGTGTGGGAGGATACACAGGGAGAACATACTAAGTCTATACAGGTAGTGTCCTGGTTGGGATTTGAACTAAGGACCCTAAGGACTAAGGGCAGAAGTACTAACCACTAAACCATGCAAGGATAATAACGACAGATGCCTGCTCCTTGATAGCTCATATACTCCATTTTATTCTAAAATGTCTTAATATTTCTGGGAATTTTTTATCTTTAAGAAGCTAAAATATTTTTGGTTAATAACTAAGGTAGGTGATGGCATCAGGGCTCATGTGTATTGGTTACCCCTCTGCTATTCTCTGTTCGCAGATAAATTATTCTGATAATTGCTCAGAATGTACAAAACTGAGAATGAATTCCTCCAATTCGGAGAAGCCGTGCACCTGCACTGTCAACTTCAGTGTGAAAGAGAACTTCCAGGTAAGTAAATACAGCATATCTGCTACAGAAATCATAATACAGCAGAAAAGATGATTACCAAAGTGCAAAGTACGCAGAGAGTGCATATATAATCAATAAATAATTCTTCCACTTACATATATGTATAACTATACACTATCAGACATACTGTAGAAGCAGGTTTAGTCAGGGGCGCATTGACAAAATGCCCAAAAATTGTCCAAAAATTGTAGGATCGAGCCTGCCTTTCAGTTCCACAAAGCCACAGGTTTTCATTGTGTACCATTACAAACTTCTACAACCTTATAGGCGCCGGCGTCCTAATAACCAATGATGTCAATTGATAAGGAGGATGCCGTGTGCCTGCACAGCATCCTTATTTGCCCTACCCCTCTTCATCAGCACTGAATGGGGGTGCCTCAAGATGTGTGCATAATTTTAAAGGGTGTCTTGAATGAAAAAAGGTTGAGAAACACTGCTTTAAAGCCTAACTTTACTGCTAAAGTTCATTATTTTAACACAGGATGTTTCTTTTTCTGCAGGGAGATGTCTTCATGTATTATGGACTCAGCAATTTTTTCCAGAATCATCGCCGATATGTAATATCAAAATATGATGCCCAATTACTTGGGAGAAATGTAACTAATGTGGAGGTTGGTTTATTTATATGAATTCTTTGAAAAAGACTGAAGAAGTATAAAAATACAAGGCTGGGATCACACTATTACAGTGTGGCAACACACACAAATGGACGCGCATCATGTCAATGTGTGCATTGCATTAAGAAATTTTGAGTAAGCTGCCGAATAACAAAGTGTAGTAGTGGTCTTCAGACCACAGATTAGCACCCCATTTAAACTTCTCTTTAGATCTCAAAACTAAAACTCCCTACCAGACCACAATAAAGTGTCCTATTTTAAACTGCTTTATAGACTTCAGATCAGCCCTCCTTAAACTCCCCTTTTGACTTCAGATCAGCACCCCTTTAAACTCTCCTCAGACCCTAGATTAGCACCCCTTTAAACTCTCCTCAGACTCTAGATCAGCACCCCTTTAAACTCTCCTCAGACCCTAGATCAGCACCCCTTTAAACTCTCCTCAGACTCTAGATCAGCACCCCTTTAAACTCTCCTCAGACTCTAGATTAGCACCCCTTTAAACTCTCCTCAGACTCTAGATTAGCACCCCTTTAAACTCTCCTCAGACTCTAGATTAGCACCCCTTTAAACTCTCCTCAGACTCTAGATCAGCACCCCTTTAAACTCTCCTCAGACCCTAGATTAGCACCCCTTTAAACTCTCCTCAGACCCTAGATCAGCACCCCTTTAAACCTATCTTGAGACCAGCACCTTAAACTTTACTTCAAACCTTAGATTGTAAGCTCCTTGAGGGTAGGGACTGATGTGAATGTACAATGTATATGTAAAGCGCTGCGTAAATTGACAGCGCTATATAAGTACCTGAAATAAATAAAATAAACCTCAGACTAGCCTTTAAGCCCCAACTAGCACTCTGTACTCTTCAGACTATATAGCATTTTCAACATACTCCGTTGTCTGTCACTTTCGGGTCAAGGAGAGGGTGAGGTAGAGACAGAGGAGGCACTGACTGCTTCTGATGCCATGCTGCACAGAGAACAAGTGAAGTGAGAGCCCTTTCTGCCTCTGTATTTGGGCCAAAAGTGGAGAAGAGATACAGACTCTTCTGCTCTGCTGTACTTCATCCCCGCACTGGACACCTTCCTGCCCTTCCTGCTAGTCTGCTGCAGTTCCTACCTTGTCCTATGGGTGGAGAGGCTGGTCTGGTTGCTAGAGGACAGAGCTCTGAGCTTTTGCAGCCATGTAGAGGCGGTTCAGGAGAGCTCCGTGGTCTCTGACAAGTTCCTTTGTTTAGTAACAGTGCTGTGTCTCTCCTCTCCTGTCATCCTGCTGGGCTGGGAGAGGGCAAACAACAGGTGTGATGTTTTCCAGGGCTGGGAAGAGGGAGGCAGATGTGTTTTGAAGGGCTGGGAGTGGGGGATATGAATGATGCTCTGCAGGGCTGGGAGCGGGGGATATGAGTGATGCTCTGCAGGGCTGGGAGCGGGGGATAGGGGTGATGTTCTGCAGTACATGGGCTAGGGTGACAGCAGTGATGTTCTGCAGGGCTGGGAGAGGGGTGAGAGGTGTGATGTTCTGCAGGGATAGGAGAGGAGTGACAGGATTGATGTTCTGCAGGACTTAGAGTAGGGTGGCAGGAATGATGTTTTACAGGGCTGGGAGATGGGTGGCAGGAGTGATTTTTAGCAGGAATGGGATAGGCAGGTGACAGGGGTGATGTTCTGCCTGGATAGGGGTAGAGTGATAGGAGTGATATTCTGCAGGAATGAGAGAGGGGTGCCACCCTGCCTCCCTCCTATTACCCTTAACCCCTAATGTATTCAGGGGGGGGGTAAAGTGTGTGGGGGCATTGTTTACACACAGGGGGCAAAATGTACTGGTGGGAAGGAGGGCAGTGTAATGGGGGTGGGAGGCAATCTCTACAGAACAGAGCAGTGGGTGAGTTTAATTTGAATTAAATCTCAGATTTCTTCATTGTTTCTGATCAGAATCTATTAAGCCACGCCCAAAGTTCAGTTTAATCCAACCATGTCCACTTTTTGGCATGGTGCTCTCCCTGCAATGTTCTCTGCAATGCACTCCAGTCCAAACAACAAAATCCTGTTCTACTTCTCATTACTATATCGTGCAGCAGGAAAGCAGGGAAATCTTGCAGGCTTTAGGCTACGTTTCCACTAGTGCAACTTGGAGTGCGACTTTGATGCGACTTTGGGTGCAACTTTGATCCAAATTTACACTTACTGGATCAAAGTTGCATCAAAGTAGTGCAGGCACCTTTTCAAAGTCGCTGCAGCTTTATGTCACATAGATTGGAATAGGTGCCTTTGAAATCAATGGGCTGTGACTTGTCATGCAACTTTATATGTCTAAAGTACCATGACAAGTCGCACTAGTGGAAACGGAGACTTAGACTCAGACATCTCTGGCAAAAAGCCCTCTCAGGCACCAGGCCTAAGACGCACAAGCCTCTATGACACCGCTACACACACCTTTTCACCATGTAGAGCCTATGTTTTGTATTGCTTTGTCTCTTGAATCGCTTGTATTAAGAACATTTACCATTACTTCCTGCTGCGTCTCAGAACAGGGAGCGAGGATAAATGCACTTTAATTGAGTTGGGAGGAGTTGGGTGTCTGTTTTTTTTTTTTCCTTGAGGAAATTTCCCTTACTGCATTTTGTGTCACCAGGCCAGGAAGTGAAGTTTCCACAATGGTCACAAAAACAACAGTAAAAATCTGATGGAGTTTCTAAACCCTCTGTAGTCTATGCAAAATTAAAAAAATGGTTTTGGTTGCAGTTAAACTTTAAGAGGAAACTGTATATAAAGCTCTTGTTGTGCAACGATTTACCTAGAATTATGATTCCCCCATGGGGTGGGACTTTAAAGGCTCAAGAAGGTATTTGTTTTTCTTATAAAAATGTATACAATTTATTAAAGATACAGTAAAATTGGGTACACAGAATAATATTTAAAATTTCATATAGTAAAGCAAGCACAGAATCAGATAATATGATACATATAGACTAATCTTTAGGCAGAGGTCGCATATTGTTTCCAACGCGTTTCAAAGTCAACTAGCTTCTTCTTCAATGTGAAGAAAGTCTGGCTGGCCGCACTTCCATAAAATCACCTTTATTGATGCAGAAAATTCCCAACGACAATCCACAATGTACAAATGACATTCTTGGCGCTTAATCATAGCTCATGTAGATCATTAAGCTATGATTAAGTGCCAAGAATACAGCGAAACGCGTTAGGAAATGCTATACCCCTCATTTGTACATTGTGGATTGTCGTGAATTTTCTGCATCAATAAAGGTGATTTTATGGAAGTGCTGCCAGCCAGACTTTCACATTGGGATTCCTGTGATGTACAGGGCCAGCACCCATTAGTTTGCAGTGGGAACAGTGGAGACTCACCTGGAGCGGTGTTTCACTCTCTCTAGCTTCTTCTTCAGAGACAACTCTGCAAATATTTTGGTGTGATAAAGTGTTCTTAACAGATGGAAATGAAAAGCGATAATATAAAAACAACATGTAAAACCACACATTTACACCGTCCTTATAGACCAACTGCCACTCCCCAAGCCAGTATAGACATATGGGGGGGAAGAGGGGATGCAGTTCCGCAGCCTGGGCGGGCCAGTCAGGTGTGCATTCAGACCACCTCAAATTGAAGCATTAAACTCACAAGTAGGTTTTTTGAAAGGGGTAGTGGCTTTTGTAGGTAGGTGTCATACATACATCAAAAAAGGTATTTAAAGGCTTAGTGTGAATTCATGGCTGGATGAGATCTATACAGCATGTCTATAGAAAGGCAGTTTCAAGAGAAAACTGTTTATAAAGCTCTTGTTGTGCAATGACATCTACAGGAGCAAAGTGCTGCAAAGGTGTAATAAACCAGGAATTACTCACCACTCCTCACTTTCTGAATCACATGACGGACACGTTGAAGTTACGGCTTCTTGGAAAATGATACATTGGAAAGTGCAATAATGGAGATTTTACCTTTGAGCTTCTTAAATTACGTTTCTTGTGAATTATGTCATATATGTCATCAGCTAGCATACATATATTTTATCAGGGAAACACAAATAAATCAAAAGTAGACATTCATAACCTCCAATAATATGTTAAACAGGCTTCAGTATAGATTTATTTCACCTTTTTAAAAATTCCTGGTCCCCTATGTACCAGTATAGCATTCATGTACGTCTTTTACCAAAATGAGACAGCGTTCCATTTATTATACACGTGCTTTCCTCACTGTCTTTATGGATGTTTTAAAACACTGACTGCTCAATTACTTCTGCCTTACTTCCTGGACAGACTTTAAGTCATGACACAGGAAGGGGTTGACCAACTGATCTTATTAGCACACACCCTGCATCATCTACCCTCTGCTGGTCAACTCCTTCCTGTGTCATGACCTAAAGTCTGTCCAGGAAATAAGGAACAAATAATGGAGCAGTGTTTTGAAACAGCCATAAGGACAATGAGGTAAGCGTGCTTATAATAAATGCAAAGCTGTTTTATTTTTACAAAAGAAGTACATTAATGCTATACTGGTACATATGGGAGCTGGAATTTAGGGGGAAAAAGGTGAACCTAGCCTTTAAGAATACAGCTGTTGAAATGTAAATCTTGACCTTTCTGAGGTATAAAAATTGTTTATGTGAAAAATATTCAGGTGGAGTCTTTCAATTTAAAGAAATGCTGACACCTTACCGATTCAGAGAAAAGTATGTCTGTGTGAACGCCTCCCACAACAACTTTATACTCGCCTCACCAGCTCTTCCCTGTAGGGTATTTCTCTGTTGCAACAGGCATTGCTATACTTAGCCTCAGTTGGTGTTGGAGCTCAGAGGGAGCGGTGATGTCACCCGTCTTGTGTGAGCATTGGGGAAGTAAAGGAAAGATGGGTATATGCAGCCGGGAAGGAGATGGAGGTAACTGATCTGTTTATTTTGCCCTACATGGACAAAAAAGAGAAGAAGATCAGTTCACATTAAAATACTCAGGTTAAATTCTTTGTTCACTTTAGGCTCCATGCACACTGGGCTTAAAAAAATTCTGTTCTCTATGGAGTAAAAAACGCTTTTTTTCTGCCTCTAAACGTTAAACTCAAAATATGCCTCTTAATGTCCTAATGTGCATGGATACATAGGATAACATTGAGCTGCTTCTACAGGCAGAACACAAAACTCCTGTAGAAGCAAAGTTTTTTAAGCCAGTGTGCATAAACTTACCAATGTACCAGGCTGTCCACAACACGGCACTGTTTAGGTGCAACCTCTACTGTATATAGATAGCTCTGGCTGGAAGTGGCAGAAGTCAAGTTCTGAAGGACAACCATTTGCTCGTTGCACAGGAAGATCATACTATAAAGATACAGAGCTACATTACACTACTTGTTTGTCTCAATAAAGCAGTTGGTATGAATATACATCTACTACAGTTTTCAGTAATTTATTTTTATAAAAGTAAGGTAGAAAATCCAAAAACCTAAACTGTAGTTTTACAACTTTTCATAAAAAAAAAAAAAAGCTGTGTAATTAATACCAATGGGAAACATTTTAAACTGACCTTTGTATATATATTTTTCAGAGCATCCAAAAACTCAGCTACTGCGCCCCATTTTCCGTTTACAATAATGGAACCCCAATGGCTCCCTGCGGTGCTATTGCCAACAGTATGTTTAATGGTGAGCAGAAGAATGATTAGATAATATATTTGGTTCAGCCTTTCTCAACCTTTTTACCCCAGAGAATCCCTTGAAAACTGAAAAGAAAAAAAAAAATTCAAGGAACCCCTGCTAAAGTTAATTTAGCCAGAATGCTACTTTTACAGTTGGCTAAAACGCACATTGATGTCATGCCACTGGCTCTACCAAGTGGGTTTGGATTCAAAACTATGCAGGCACCATCAGATGGGGGGTCAAGGAACCCCTAGCAACTCCTGGAGAAACCTGAGGATTTCATTAGAACCCTGGTTAAGAATGGCTGATTTAGATCATTAAAATGTCTTGTTTATCTTATACTGATATAGTCCACACTACTGGCACTTACCCATTAAAATCTTTACCTATTTCAATGGCAATCTCACAGTCTCTCCATCTCCCTCGCTCTCTATCGTACATACACCATTTTCTTTCTATCTTCCTCTACTTGATACTTTCACACTTTGTATTTTGTGGGAGTATTTGCACGTTTCAACATTTGCTGTTTATTGTCCTCAGACACAATATCACTATTCTATCTTCCTGATTCTTCTACCAAGATCACAGTCCCTCTACTCAAGACAGGAAACACATGGTGGTCTGATAAGAATGTGAAGTTTAATAACCCCAAACCGCAAGACAACCTAATACAGGCGTTTGCAGGTAAAGTATATAAAATAAATAGTAGAGGCAGGCACAGGATCTATTCAAGAATGCCTAGGAGGCTAAGAAAGCCAAAGAAAAGCTGCTACCATAACCTTGAACTTGTTTCTATCAAATAAATACTAAAACTTCAGCCTGGCACACTATTATACTGTATATTAAAGCAGACCATTGTCCATAATATTAGAAACCTCCCATTGTTTCCCTCACCCTCCCCCCTTACACAATAGCAGATAGTTTAATTATTTTTGGCAGAGTAAATACCAATAATTTCCTGCCACTTCCTGATTCTTCTCTTAGGTGAGGATGACAAGGGGGTTGTCCTTATCACACATCTTAGGAGGCACTGTTTCAGTGAAGGATAAGGTATTATGCGATTTCCATCTGGCATAAGTGAAGTATTTGGGACTTGGCAGAGACCCGTATCATGTCTGTGCATGTGCAAGATCCAGTGGCATGCATGCACATGAAAATCAGGAAGAAAGAGCCTCCCACAGAGACAAAAGTGTCAAGATGGTAGCACAGAAGCTTAGTGGGACGGTACAAGGAGAACTTCTATTGCAGGGAAGACAACGCTGGACTTCATTAACTAATAAATATTTTTTTAGCGTCAAATATGTTTTTATTATGTTTAACAAAATAGAAGAACATATATAATGACCAGATGTTCATTACAGAAAATCGTACAACTTAAGTCACATATCCAGTGTGTGTTAAAATATAAGCCTGAGTGAAGTACCATCATATAGATATCTTGCAATATCAAGAGGCTAAAACCCCCTTACGTCTTGAAGTGAAACTTGTTAGAGTTGGGGAATAGAACATTTGGGTTTGGGTTGAGGAGACATAAAAATAGAAAAAAAAGAAAGAGAAGAGAAAGGGAGAGAAGAAAGAAATAAGAAAGGGGAGAAGTTCAGGTAAAGCGCAAGAGGGGAGAGGGTCAGATGGGAATTGAGCAAACCTTGGTGCAGCAAACCTATGTGATGGAATCAGGAAGTGTTTCTGTGTTGGCCATGGGGTGTCAGCATAGTTTTCAGAGAGTCCGAGGTAGAAAAGTCAATCCAAATGAGCCATAGGACCTTAAATTTTTCATAAATGTCATTGACTAGGGCTAGCATCTCTTCCATATATGCACAATGTCGTTGACCATTGAGACCCACAAAGACAAAGGGGGGGGGGGGGTAGTTGTTTTCCAAAATAGGGGGATAAGTTGTCTGGCGGCTGACAATAAAAAGCATGTTTTTGGGAGGCTATGGAGCCAGGAAGCATGAATAATAAAGCTATCTCTGAGGTGGGTGCCAGTGACCGATCATATAGGCTGCTATATATGGTAAAAACCTGCGACCAGAGGGGTTGTATTCCTGTACAGTTCCACCAAATGTGTAAATAACGTCCCTCGGCCGAGCCACATCTCCAACACGAGGGAGGTACCGATTGAAATATTTTATGTAGAGATTGAGGGTTCTTATACCATCTGGAGAGGAGTTTAAAGTTTTTTTCCTGGGTATAGCAGGATATGGAGGATTTGTGCGTGAAATGGAATGACTTTTGCCATTCAACTAAAGAGAACTCCTTTCCCAGATCTGTGGACCACCTCCTGGTGTAAGAGAGGGGTTAATCGTGCAGCAGTGAATGTTGTAATTTGTAGATAGTAGAGCGCAAGTGTCTGGGTGTTTCTGAGAAAGAGCAGAGCTGTTCGTAACCTGTCAAGGATCTATGAATTTGGGAGGAAAAAAATAAATCAGAGCAGAAGGAGGCTATATGAAGGGTCGTGAGCCAGTTACCATGGTCCCTTGGTACAACAGGGGTACCTGAGGTGGGATTTACAAATGAGCCTGTTACAGGCCAGGTAGAGCGTGAGTATGGGCCTACCACATTGGACCCCATCCCCTGAGGCAGTGCGGGGTGGTCAAACAATGACGTGAGGGGTGAGGGGTCTGTGGATAGAACCGATGGCAGCCCTCTTTTGTACCATAAATGTAAGGCAGCTGTGGTTAATGGGGAGGAGGAAAGTAAATGCAGATTCTGCCCATAGCCCCACAGTAGGGCCCGTAGGTTGGGGGTGGAGAGGTCTTGTTCTATCATGGTGGATGCTTTAGGGAAGGGGCAAGGGGGATCAATTCCAATATCCTAAACAACAGGGCCGCCCTATGGTATAGTTCGAATTCTGGGAGGCCCACCGTCCCAGACTTCGAATTTTTGGGTATGTGAGCAATGCGTGACGGATGCGGGATAGGCCTTGGTGCCAAATAAAATGTATTGACATGGAGCGCAGGGAACTGAAGAAGCGTTTGGGGACAGTAATAGGTACCGTCTGAAATAAAGTAGCTTAGGGAGGGTGTCCATTTTGAGTGTATTGATGCAACCAAACCAAGGCAGTGAGGAAGATTTCCACGTATCTAATTCTTTCCTAAGACGGGTCAGTAAGGGGAGATAATTAAGTGTATAGAGGTCCGATAAGTTGGAGGGAATCGTTATCCCTAAATAAGAGATCCCTCTGGAGCCCCATTGGAACGAAAAGTTAGTCCGTACCCGAGCGAGGGTAGTGGGCGATAAAGAGATATTAAGGGCTTCAGTCTTAGACATGTTTAGTTTGAATTTACTAAATTCCCCGAACCTGTGGAATTCATGCATCAAGGAGGGCAGGGACGTGTGTGGTTGCTGGATGTAGACCAGGAGATCATCGCCATAAAGTGAAAGTTTGTGGTTGGAGCAAGGTGTCTGGATCCCTACTATGGAATTGTTTTGCCTAATGGCCCTAGCCAGGTGTTCTATTACCAGAATAAAAAGGGACAGGGGGCATCCCTGGGGGGTACTATTAGAGATATGTAACGGTGTGGACAAGGAACCATTAACCATAACAGAAGCAGAGGGCTGGGAGTTCAGTGACATAACCTTGGATACAAAGGTGGTACCGAGGCCTGTCTGTTCCATGGAGAGGCCTAAGAACTGCCAATTGACCCGGTCAAATGCCTTCTCTGTGTCAAAGGATAGAAGGCATGCCTTTAAGTTGTGTCTCTGAATGTAAGAAATGAGGTGAATAGTTTTAGCGGTGTTGTCCCTGGCCTCTCGTCCAGGGACAAAACCCACCAGGTCCTTATGAACGACTGAGAGCAAAAGGTGTGATAATAGGTTCGCTAGAACTTTTGCGAAAAGTTTAATGTCTAAGTTGAGGAGCAAAATCGGCTGATAACTACTACACTGAGAGGGATCCTTGCCTGGTTTGGGGAGGACAGAGATGTTAGTGGATAAAAGGTCATTAGATGGTAAGTGGGAGTCGTCTATGGAATTGAACTCTGCTGAGAGCAACGGGGCGAGGGACTGGGCAAATGACTACTAGAACCTAGGGGAAAACCCGTCGGGGCCTGGGCACTTTCCAGATTTCAGCCCTTTGATGGCACTTAGGAAATCCCCTACCGATAGAGGGTTATCCAGATCAGCTGACTCTTTGGCATCTATCTGTGGTAGGGCCGTCTCTAAAATGTAATCCTCCATGCTGGAGAGATATGGGTCCCCTGTATGTTTTTTTTTTAGGCCGCCAGGGCAGGTTATACAGCTGAGAGAGTAGTAGTGTCGAAAGGCATCTGATATACCCTGAGTGTTGCTAATCTTTTGCTGATCGGTGGTGCAGATGTGTTGGCTGGGTCAATGTGGTGGGCACGGGTTGAGGACCCTAGCTAGGTGTTGACTAAAGTGTAATGGCGGTTACGTCCCCTGTCCCTAGTTATGAGGGAATGGGAATCTAGTATGCAGAGCAATTCTCGATGGGCGTTAGAGAGGTCAACAATTGTTATAGGGTCTGGGTCCCGTTTATGTGCGAGTTTGAGTGTAGCTATAGTGGACAGGAGTCTGGCTATATCAGGCAGATCTGGCCTTCTTTAGGCGGGAGCCGTGTTGTATGAATGTCCCCCCGAAGCACACATTTTAAGGCTTCCCATTTAATAAGGGGGCTGGTTTAGTCAGACTGGTGATCCTGAATAAAGTCACGGATCGTCCGTTCAATCACTGCTACACATGGGGTGTCTTTCAATAAATTGTCGTTCAAGCGCCATGAAAATGTCTTATGGGACTTAGGTGGGTAAGCCAGGCTTAAGTGTAGGGGGGCATGGTCAGACCACAATATATTGCCAAGGGATGTTTTAAGTGGGATATCTAACAAGGAAGTAGTTTATACGATTATAATGCCCTGTACACACGGTCAGATTTTCCGACGGAAAATGTGTGATAGGACCTTGTTGTCGGAAATTCCAACCGTGTGTGGGCTCCATCACACATTTTCCATCGGATTTTACGACACACAAAGTTTAAGAGCAGGCTATAAAATTTTCCGACATCAAAATCCGTTGTCGGAAATTCCGATCGTGTGTACACAAATCCGACGCACAAAGTGCCACGCATGCTCAGAATAAATTAAGAGATGAAAGCTATTGGCTACTGCCCCGTTTATAGTCCCAACGTACGTGTTTTTCGTCACCGCGTTCAGAATGATCGGATTTTCCGACAACTTTGTGTGACCATGTGTATGCAAGACAAGTTTGAGCCAACATCCGTCGGAAAAAATCCTAGGATTTTGTTGTTGGAATGTCCGATCAATGTCCGACCGTGTATATGGGGCATAAGAGTTGTGGGCTACAGAGTAACAGCAGTAATCTCTCTCAAATGGGTGCTGCACTTGCCAGACATCCACAAGTTTAGCGGAATACAGGAGTGATTTGATGTGTGTGAGAGTGGAGTGGGGGAGGGAAGACTTACCCAAGGAAGGGTCCACGGGCGGGGAAACGGTCACATTGAGGTCTCCACCTAGAATGAAACAGGGACCACCAAAGGAAACTAATTTGTTCAGAACCATGGACAGGAAGCTCCCCTGGCCTTGGTTAGGTCCATACACGTTAGCCACTGTAAAAATAGAGGAGTTAGATTTTAATTTGAGAAAAAGAAAATGACCTAAGGGATCAACAAAGGAGTCTAGAACCTCCGGATTGAAAGATTTATGGAAGGCTATAGATACCCCTTTGATTTTGTATGTACTATGATTTACTACTTTGATCTTGTTTGTACTATGATACCACTGATGATAGTAATGATTATATATATATATATATATATATATATATATATATATATATATATATATATATATTAATTATATTGTGGGGCGATTAGCTTGTGGGGATCACCTTTTCTCAGAATGAAGGTCAGCGTACAGGCAGTTTCTTTAATATCTGGCGGGTTGCCAGCTTTATTTACAGGTGGTTTGCAAAGTCATAAAAATAAACAAAACAGTAAAACAAATCCTTGCCGTCCGGCGCTAAACTAAACTGTACACTGCTCTCTATACGGTGTGGGGCTGGTCCCTGACACCCACAAAACATGAGGTAAAGCAAACCTTCGTTTTCAGTCCAAACAAACAGGGCTCCTCTCTCTCAGATTCCTTTCTGAGCCTCAGGCCAGAGCACTGCTGTGCTCTCTTCCTGGTCATTTAAAGTCCACCTGAGCATGGACTCAAGTGGATCACAAGACCCGGACAGGGAACCAAGCCTGCCACAGAGGCTGGAAAAATCCGGGCCGGATTCCGGTTCAGTCTCTGGCAATAGAACAAATGCGAGGTGAAATATATCGATTACTGTCACAATATATAAAATATCGTTACATAGTGCGGATCCCCCTTACATCAGGGTCCCCAGAGAGCCTCTCCTAACATCAGGATCCTCAGAGAGCCTCCCTACTTACATTAGGATCCCCAGAGAGTCCCCTCCTTACATCAGGGTCCCCAGGGAGCCCCTTCTTACATCAGGGTCCCCAGAGAGCCCCTTCCTTACATCAGGGTCCCCAGAGAGCTCCCCCTTACTTCAGGGTCCCCGAAGAGCCTCCTCTTACATCAGGGTCCCCAGAGAGCGCCCCCTTACATCAGGGTCCCCAGAGAGTCTGCCTTTGCATCAGGGTCCCCAGAGAGCCCCCCTCTTATATCAGGGTCCCCAGAGAGCCCCTCCTTACATCAGGGTCCCCAGAGAGCCCCTTCCTTACATCAGGGTAACTCTAAACTGGTAACCAATAAAGGCTTATAAAGCACTGCCTATGAAGATTTGTAAAACTGAAGTTTGGTGCCATTTAACAAGCGTGCGCAATTTTAAAGCATGACATGTTTGGTATCTATTTACCTGGCACAACACCGTATTTAATATTTTACAAAAATGTGGGAATTATATTGGATTTGTGTGCATTGAAATGAATTAAAATGTATTTATGTGTTAGTGGGTATAATTGCGATAGAAAAACTGCTATGCAAATACCATGTTACATAAAAATTTGCAAAGCCCACCATTTTATTCTCTAGGGGCTCTGCTACAAAAATATATAATGCTTGGGCGTTCTAAGTAATTTTCTAGCAAAAATAAAGATTTTTACTTGCAAACAAAAAGTCTCACATGTGGTATCGTCATACTCAGGACGAGTAGCATAATGTGTTTTGGGGTGTAGTTGCAAATATGCCCATGCCGTGTGTGAGAAATAACCTGTTAACCTGACATTTTTGTTTCTTCATATTCCGAAGCATTGTGAGAAAAAATTACAACTTCAAAAACTCGCCATGCCTCTTACTAAATACCTTGGACGGTCTATTTTCCAAAAAGGGATCATTTGGGGTATATTTGTACTCTCTTGGCATGTTAGGCCTCAAGAAATGAGATATGCCATTAGTACATCAGATGTGATCAATTTTCAATGACTGGCACCATAGCTTGTAGACTCTATAACTTTCACACAGACAAAATAATATAGACTGATTTGGGTTATTTTTATCAAAGAAATCTAGCAGTATAAATTTTGGTCAAAATGTATGAAGAAAAATTACTTATTTGCAAAATTTTATAACAGAAACTATGAAAAACAATTTTTTTTTCAAAATTTTCAGATTTTTTTCATTTGTAGCGCAAAAAATAAAAAACCCAGTGGTGATTTAATACCACCAAAAGAAAGCTCTATTTGTGTGAAAAAATGATAAAAATGTCATTTGGGTACAGTGTTGCATGACTGGACAACTGTCATTCAAAGCGCGACAGCACTGAAAGCTGAAAATTGGCCTGGACTGAAAAGGGGTGAAAGTGCCCAGTATTGAGGTGGTTTAAGGACATTTTTGTTTTGGCTATAATAATTGTATTGCCTGTTCCAAAGACACAGCAAGAAGTAAAAGAAGATCTTTAAAAAGTAAGGGGATAGCCTCTCTTTATACATCGTTCACACAGGTAGCTAGGGGGTGATAAAAGCAGACGTATGAGCAGCGGTTTTACTGCCCACCTAAAGAAGAACATTCAGGGGCTTAGGGCTGTACACATTAAGCCCCTTTAGCGTTCGGCAGGCAGGAATGCCTACGAACACAACCCAATGATAAGAAGGGGACTATACTGCAACCACTCTGCAATGCATGTAGTTGCGGTGTGGTCTTTCATCCTCTTCAGGGTCTAAACAGGCCGTGAGGAGACAATATATATTCCCTCCCAGCTGCCTGTTAACAGCCCCTCAACTGCCCTCCACTACTGATCGCTCTTCACAGGGGCAGCAAGGGCTATCATCCATGAGAGCAAACCTTAGACAGGTGTCATCTGAAAGAGTGTTCCCATCCGAAGATTTTCTCCTACCTTCTGTTTCAGTTTCAACTCAAAAATGTTGTTTTTCCTATACCTTTTTGTAGCAGAGACAGTGGTCCTCAGGACCAACAGATATGGTTAATCTCCCCAGATATAGACAGCAACAAAATAAATAAAAAAATTATGTTTGGGCTTTTCTTAAACTTCAAATTTTCACAAGAACCTACAGTATTGTGCAGAATGTGCAAATCATCAGACCAAATAAAAAAAATAATTATTTGAACTATTAAGAAATAGAGTTTCAGTGATGGGTTCTGGAGACTTACTGCTGCGTAACCTAAAACACAAATCAATGCATTTTGTAAAGTGCTGAGCAAACTGTTGGCTCTATATAAATCCTGTATTATAATAATAATAATAATCTGCCAAGGTGCATTTTCATAGATATAGTGGGTTCATTTACTTTTCTTTCATTGCAGGAAGTGCAAGGCCACACAACTGGCAAAAGCCTGCTTACGAACTCGATCCCAGCGATCCCAATAACAATGGTTACAAAAATGATGACTTTATAAACTGGATGAGAGTGGCCGCATTCCCGTCCTTCAGGAAACTCTATCGTCGTCTTTCTCGTGTACAACAGTTTTCGAATGGCCTCCCTGCTGGGAATTATACCTACGTCATAGAATATAGTATCCTTTGTGTGAATGATTGTTATGTGTGAGCTTTATAAAAAGACATTGGGGGGAAGAGAGCTGCTGTACCAACCTGCAGTTACATGCTTGGTGTGAACATGTACAGTCACTTGCTAGCTGTTGCTTATTGGTAGCAAAACCATCTGGTGTTTTTTTTTATTCCCAAAAAACCTCTGTGCTGGCTCCGCAGCCTTCTACGCCCACTGAGAATGAAGCCCAATGAAGTCAATAACATTTATGTCTGGGCAAAAGGTTACAGTGCTTGAAGGGTGTTCATCTGATTATTAAATTATCTTCACAGCAGTTGCAGAAAAACAGTCATGGCAGAGCTGTTGTGTCGTAGGCGAGCATGTGCACTCTTTAACCCTGCCTATTCCCAAGGGCAATGACCTTGCCTTAACAGTGTATCATGGGCACGGGGCTCACCTAGGGAACTATCCTATTCTCTCCTTTGCACATGCGGGGGCCTGTGGGGCAACCCAATCCTAGCCTAACCGGTACATGTTGACAGTCCTCTGGACCTCTGCTTTAGGCCTTACACCAATGGATCCTGCTTTGCCCCTTGAGCATGAGTTTCCTTTCCTGGAGACATCCCCATGTAGAAAGGAGAGGTCCACACCAGGAATGCCTTTTAACAGTTTACTGAACCAATAGAAGCAGAGATATTTACATATTTCAGTAATTTGTTGAAAATAGCTTGAAGGTAGTGATGGGGTGGGTATGTTGGCTACAGGGAGCGTTACAGTGGTGGGTGATGTTGAGTCTGGAATAGTGGGTGGAGGATTGAACCTTGACTTATATCTTGCTGAGGGACCCAGGTGCATCAAACTACAGTGCTGCTTCACAGTACTGTTAGCCTTCACTCCATGGCTATCTTTCCACTTAATAGATCAGCCATTCTTAGCTAGGGCTCTGTCACGTACCTGGTGGAAATTGAGCTGTAGAGCAGGCTTCTCTTGCATCCCCTGTCCAACTCCCCTGGTAGTGATGATAGGGAGTGTAGGACACAGAGTGGCAGGAGGGCCGGTATAGCACGTGGCACCAGCTGAGGCTTGGCAGGTAACCGATGGCCATAGATCACCAGACAGGCACCAAGAACTGGATCTCTGTGACGCTGGCTTAGTAGGCAGATCTACCAGGGGAGTTGGACAGGGGATGCAAGAGAAGCCCGCTCTACAGCTCAATCTCCACCAGGTGGAGATTGAGCTGTAGAGCGGGCTTCTCTTGCATCCCCTGTCCAACTCCCCTGGTAGTGATGATAGGGAGTGTAGGACAAAGAGTGGCACGAGGGCCGGTATATCACGTGGCACCAGCTGAGGCATGGCAGGTAACCGATGGCCATAGATCACCAGACAGGCACCCAGAACTGGATCTCGGTGACTCTGGCTTAGTAGGCAGGAGCGTAGCCGGAACAGAAGCCAAGGGGTCATCAACAACTTGGCAGTGCAGGTACAGGAACGTGAAACTAAAGCAGGAACGGGATACAAGCCGGAGTCGGCACACAGTCGGGCAGAATGGTACAAGAGCATGAGACAGGAGCAGAGTCAATCACAGGCCAAGGTCGGCAGGCGAAAGTCTAGAGAAGGGTTAAGGTCAAGCCGGGTCAAACACAGGTAAGCAGGAAATGGATCAGGGTACAGGCAAATAGGAACAAGCTGAAAGACCACTCGGCAATGTGTTCATGTCATTGCTCGGTTTAAATAGGCCGTTAGCCACCAGTGCATGCGTGTGTGTGTGCGCATGCGCATGCTCGTGCGCGCACGCATGCACATATGCACATTTCTTCTTGTGTACATGCTAGTGTGCCCGCACATGCGCGCCAATGCCAGTTTGTTAACTGGACTTCTCTTACAGCCTCCTCCAGAGGTTACTAGGGGCTTCTTGAGATGTGGCTGATGATGTCAGGGAAATGGCCATAGGACTGGCAATGTCGCCAATACTCATCATGGCTTCACCAGACAAACCTCCAGGCTCATCAGCATACGTAGTTGCGCGATGGCGCTAATGGGTGTACGCAGATACGCGACAGCGCTAACAGGAGTGAGCAGGCGTGTGATAGATGCTGACGCCCACTGCCTATATAAACCCACTGATGAGATCCCTGAGTTGCTGGATTATCGCCAGCTCCTCTGTGTTCTCTGTGTTCCTGCATTCTGATCTTGGACTTCCCGATGAACATCCCGGCTTCCTCTACCCGCTTATTCTGATCTCCTGGCTTGACACCTGGCTTATATTCTGACCTACTTCTGCGTGCTCCACTGCTTGATCCCGGCTTGGCTCACCGACTATACTCCTGCCCGTCTTACCGTGAATGACCTCGGCTTGTTCCAGTGACCCTACCTAAATCCTTAATCTGCTTAATGACTGATCTTACTGTGTATGACCCCTGACCTGGCTTCTGTTTCTCCTACCGGATTTCCCAGCTACCCACTATGTCTGGCTCCTTTCTAGCACGCCTACCACACAGTGCATTCAGCTTGCTTCAGCTGCTCCATGGTGATCAAGTCATCAGGCCACAGCCACAGGAAAACCCTGCTTCTTTGGGCACTGCATTCCCTGTTCCACCTTCAGGGTTGCGCTGCACTCAGCTGCAAGGGGAGCCCTCTCAGCACCTTGGCCTCCAACTAGACTTCTGACAGATGACCTCCAATTTGATGGCGCCTGGATAGTTCCAGGACCAAAGATACCCGGCAAAACCAGCAGCATGACATCAAATATTACTCATTTATTTTAGGGTTTGGTTTAACCTTTCAGTGCTTGCAGCAGTATATATTTATTAATTTAGTGGCGCGGGGATCTTCTATTTTTATTTTTATGACATCAAATATCTTTCAGCTTTCTGTAAAAGTGGCATTTTCCTATTGACCACCAATGTAATGGGAATTTTTGCTATTGACCCCCGGAGGTAAAAAGTCTGAAGAAGGCTGTGATAAATGTTACCTTGCTACAGCTCTAGAATAGAGGTGCTGCTTTCTCTTACTAGCAAAGCATGGAATAAATTATGTTCTTAACCTGCACTCTTAGATTTTCCAGTATCGAAGTTTGGAGGAAGAAAATACGCAATTCTATCTACGCTTTCTTGGTGTGGAGGAAGTAACATGTTCCTGGGAATTGCATACACAGTGACTGGAGCTGCCATCATTTTAACAGCATTTGTCATGCTGGCTGTGCATCTGAAGAAAAGACCAAAGAAGAAAAAGCCATTTTCTGAAAGATAGAACTGTGCAGAACAATTATAACACCAGCTATTATTTGATGCCAATTTTATTATTTTATACATCAACTTTAAGGGAACCCACAGTTAGAAAGATGTGGAGGCTGCCATTGCTGACCTCCTTCTGAAAATGGTAATTGCCTGGCTATCTGTGACTTTAATGCATTTCACTGTGTGATACTTTCCTAACCAGTAGGAAGGCAGAAAGAAATCCTGGTCTGTATACTTGTTCAGAGTTAGTCACTCAAAGTATTGAAACCAAAGGGCGAGCACGATAGCCAGGCAACTAGTTATTTCAGAATAGGGAAAGAAAAGCAATGCAGCCTCCCTATGTTTCCCATTACAGGTTCTTGATAAAGTAAAACACACCCAAATTGAATTAAGGATGGACACCAGAAGGCTGAATACTCCTCCAGCTTCATATTTTTCCTGGGGACTCAATTGGAGAGAGGGGTCCAAAGTAGTTTCTGTCTGCATCCCTGATAACGAGGCTGTACTGAATTATTTTTTCTAGTTACATGGAGGATCCATTAGGAAGGTGTTCCACTGTCATTTGTAATGGCAGTCAGATAGAATGAGTTACAGTGAGGGGGGGATATGATCACACCCAAAGTCCCCAAAAGATGTATGAAACCAGCATGTGGTTCAACTTGTCAAAAATCACAAATTGATTTTTGTTGCTAGAATTGGCCTTTCAGCATCATGTTCAGTATATATTACATTGCATGCCATGGGACCTGCCATAGTATATAGCATAGGCCCTAGGGTAAATTTGGATGTATAGTGAGAAACAGATTCTGTATTTTAGACTTTAAAAATGGACAAAGTTTTTACACGATTATCCACAGAATAGCCATGATGTAATGACTGTTTCCTTTTGATGTTTTTTTTACTTTCATGAAAATAAAGAAAAAAAACATTTTAAAAGGGACTTTAAACATTCAGAAAGAAATCCCTGCTGTAGTTTGCTGCTGGATGGGAGGTGACACTGTCTACCACCAGCAACTGACAGTTTAGTTTTCTTCTTTAGAAAGCTAGTGTGTAAAGAGGTACTGTAAGTACCAGACTTGGTATATTGAAGTGCAAAGGTTTCTTTTATTCAAGGTCACATTCAGTTGAAGCCTACATGTTTCAGGGGATCAACAGTTGTCCCTTCATCAGGGCTACAAGAAAACAACATAAAAGATGCAATAAATATATCATCCAGATTGTAAGTTATGTGTTCAGTTTGCAAACATTGTACTGGATTGAGGTGAAAATATAGTGAATAAAGTTTACATCTAAAAAATTAATACAGCTCACCCATACTTGAATTATTCTTATGAAAATAGAATATTCTCATAAAAATGTGCTGTGCACCAATCTTATGACAGACCTGGATGAACTAGTGGGCTTGGAGCAGCTGCCCCTTTTGCCTGTATTGTTAATGTGGCCCTATTGTGCTTCACCTAGATATCCTCATCACCCCATCAAACTTGAATAATAGGGATGCCCCTATCTTGTTGCCTTTGTTTTACATCATAAAAAACATGTTCCGAAAAAAAATCTTGTTCTGAAAAAATGTCCTATCTCTGTAAAATGCACTGTTGTATACACATGTAGCACTGACCCTCGAAGAAGCCACTGGAGACAGAGAGGCTAGTAGTACAGAGGCCACCAATCAAACCGACAATTAAATCTCAGTCTAGGGGATATCTTTTTAGTGTTTATTGCTGAAGAACTTTAACAGGGGGACAAGTTTAGGGGTCACGGGATACTGCAAAATGTTTAGCAACAGTACAGGAGGACAAACTTCTCTCTTGTCAGCTGCAGACCATCTGGAAATCTCTAGCCTCTGATCCCTTCTCCTTTGCTCAGCTATTAGTCCCCTGTAAGATCTTTACTCACAGTATCCTTGGAGCTGTCTGCCACTCAGCCTCCACAGGTAGATCTTTCGTGAGGGAGATAACAAAATCCTTCTCCTTCTCCAGACCAAAATCCAAAATCCTTCTCCAGACCAGGACTCTGAGGCAGTGTCCTTCGACCGTTATGCCTCCTCAGCAATCCTCCTAAGGCCCTCAGCCCAGCAACCACTGAGGCCCAAACTGCAGTATCTTGTCTCTTCTGCTCCTAGGGGCAGCAGCCCTGGGAGTGCGGAAAGCCTCCCTGGCAGGGAGAGAACATTTATAACAATATAGCATTAGGGCTCATTCTTACCATAGCACTCTTTTGTGATGCATGCAATGTATGCACATTAAAGCGCATTAACGTTAAGGCAGCCCATTGATTTGAATGCTTCCTACAGCTGACCTTTTCCCCATTACTGATTTACCATACTTTGCTCGGCACTGTATCTCTTGGTAAAGAAACTTTGCATTTTCATGGTAGAGCTATCCCACTAATGACTGGCAAACTTGATGGCTGGTGGGTTAATGATCAAGCTAATGAGGTGGAGGAAGCACAGATCCATATGATGGAGATGGCAGAAGCAGAAAGATTCTTGCAGTGCTGGTCTTCAGATAAAGGTTTCTCTCCAGCAAGAAGAACTATTAGCATCACAGTAATGACGTCACCAAATTACACTCCAAACCTTGTGAGATTAGTAGCCATAGATCTTACACCACAGATATGCATCTATGAGGCTTCAGGAGCGCCTATGTACAGGGTGTGCAAAAATTTAAGGCAAACAAAATATTTTGGGGGTCTTAGGCACAATTAACATTTTTATGATCCCTATAAGATAGAAAATCTTTGCTTAGTAAATGCAGGTTCAATCAAAGAGTGCATATGACGTTTTTGAAAAATGCTTTATGTAACTGGTCTATATTGTAAAGATTAGAAAAAGAAAACCTCCTTGGGGAAGTGGGACTTTTAAAGTGACCAATACACCAATGGTATCAAAACAATATATTTAGTGTATAAATTTAGACATGATTAAAATTGTCACAATGGACATAGAAATATAAAATAAACAATTTATACATATAGAGACATTGATTACATCTCTGATGGACCCGATGTTTCTGGCTAAATGCCTTTCTTCAGGGGTTATTAACAAACAGAGCAAAAATGTTTATTGAAAAAACATATATATATATAATTAAAAAGACAGTAAACACAGGTTGAGAAAAAAAACTGCAAGCAAATATTGATGGAAATATCAAGTACATACCACTGATATCAATTGTTTATATGAACAGTAAAAGAGTGAAGAGACCTAGAGGGGCCCCCCCCACAAAGAGGACAGAGGGATTGAACGGATGGGTCTTAGATGCTAAACACCTCATAGGCAAAGGATATCTCAGCAAAGGTCCAATTGGTGATCACATGTATGACATCACAGCTGGTATAATCTAGGTGAACAGAAATATCATAGTAATAACCCATATATCTCCTAATTATACCAAATGGGTGTACATTAGTGTGTACATGTAAATAAAGTATCACACCTAAGAGATAAGTATTTCTCACATACCCAATGGTATCCCCTAAAAACAGGAGGAATGCCTGTGCTGGACCAAAAAGGGGGGGGGGGGGTTGGAGAGAGGGATGCTTTTAGGTTATAAATCACCAAAACTGGATTAAGAAAGCCAAGGGAATCATGATGAAACCCACCGTCTTACCTCCTATCAAACAATCAATCACAAATCCGATGTCAGATCTGCCACAGCCGTGTAGATAACCAGCCACAGCGAGATCTTTATACACACTGGGACGCCCGCACATGTGCGGTAGTCCCGTGTGTATCGCGCATGCGTGGATGGTGAAAGGTCGCTGCGCATGCGTGCTGTGATCAGAGAGGACCAACTGTCCTCAGAGCGCACGGCGCCGCCCCAAATATGGCGTGAAGGCGCCCTGCGCTCCAGTGACACGGACGCACAGTACGCGGCCTGCTGACAAAGGGCTGAACCACAATAATGGTCCGACCTCGTCAGCGCCATAGCCACAAGGGGGAGCCCACATAAACATTGCAGAGAACTCCCTTTATGCGCTGGGTGAGACATCACTCACCAAGAGCGAAACATATAAACAAGAGCCACCAATGTCAGATTGCACATGGGAAAGAGAAAGAGGGCAAAAACACCAAAACAGCAAGGCACATAAATACAAATAACAATTCTGTAATAATTCATAAATAGGCCAATCAGGGTAGCATATATATATAATATTATACTGGACCATAGTGTTACTAATTCGTAGCCAGTGAAGAAAAGACAAGGGGAGGAAATAAGAAAACAGACAGAAGTTAGAATCCCAAAAGGGGAACCAGATAGCCATCAACTCTAGAAACAATTTATTCTTCCCATCCACCGATGAGAAGCCCTCCAAAAACGGACAGTAGCTCACCATATCATTTAAACCAGGGGGCGAGGTGGCATCCAAGTATACTATCCAGTGTGTTTCACGCTGGAGTAATGCTCGGTTCCAGTCTCCACTTCTATTGTTAGGGTGCACCCGATCAAGGATGAGAAACTTGATATATGGAAGTTTTCCCCTATGGTTACCCTCAATGTGCCTACCTAATGGAAAATCAGGATTAGACTTCTGCATGCTTAGAATGTGCCTGTACGCCCTTTTATGAAATTCCTGTTTAGTCTTCCCTATATAGAAGGATCTTTTGTAACGATAGTTAAAAGTTGTTTGTTATGGCAAAAAATAAAAACTCTTTGTGCCTGGAAGAAAATAGATTTATTTGTGTATGTTATATAAGGGTTCTCCCCAGGAAAAGCTGTGGTAATGTAAGATAGCTTTCCAAAGGAGCTAGTGTTAGCCAACTCAGTAGACTGCTCAAAAATAATGGTTGGACATGTTTCCATATACATCTAATTGTAACTGGCTATTAACAGGCAAAATAAATAACACTGTAGGATATTGATCCAGGGAATATTTGATTGCCTTTGGGGATCAGTAAGGGATTTTTTCCCTGTTGGCACAAATTGGACAATATTTTCCCCTTCCTCCAGATCAACTATAGTTTTAGAGTTTTGAGGATGCAAGGTGTTTTTATTTTATTTATTTTCAGCTTTTGGTTGAACTTCACAGCCATGTGTCTTTTTTCAGTCTAATATAAAATGCCCCTTCATGGACCTTTGCTTTTCAGATAAAATCAAATTGCATGGCCAAATGGACTCTGACATCATTGCAAACCAATAAGAGAGGATGAAGAAATGCTGTGTAGCATACACTTCCCCCGGCAGAAAATCAGGTGTAATTTATCATAACTAATTAACCTTTACAATGAAGCAGATCCTGGGGAGAACACAACTGTTTTCTTAACAGAGCATACGATTGCCTCTGGAAGGAGAGCTTGGTGTTGCACACTTTAATAAAGTTTTATGATCTGTAGAGATTGTAACATCTGTGTGCTGCCCAGGGTTTAGAGATCACTGCTGAATTTGGACCCACATTGTTTATTTATGCTGTTAACTGTGTCCTACCAGGTCGCCATCAACATACTGTATAGTAGCAATGTGTGTATAATCAGAATTTTTGCAAGGAGATAATACACCAACATATACATCTATTATTTCTTATAAAAAGACTAAGCTAACTTAATGTGTTATGCCATATTTCATGCCATATTTCAAAATGTTAAAAAACATTTTTGCAGATTCATATTGTTGATCTGGATTTTCTGCATTAGACCCCTTTCACTCTGAGGTGCTTTACAGGCACTGAAAAAAGGGCCTCTCCTGTCACTTCAGTGTGAAAGCGCGAGGGCTCCTAAAGTGCCCCTGCCCATTGAAATCAATGGTCAGCACCGCAGAATTGCCAGCAAAGCACCGCTGCAGCAGCGCTTTGCGGGCACTTTTAACTCTTTTTCGGCCACTAGCGGGCGTTAAAAGCACCCCGATAGCGGGCAAAAAGTGCCGCTCAAACGAAGCACGGGCGCTGCGAGTGTGAAAGTGCCCTTAAAGTAAACACCTGTTCTACATTTTGCAGACAGGATCGGATCGGATAGCAGCGGGTGTCAGCAGACATGTCACCACTGACATCCGCTGCTCCATAGGGCTGAATGGAATATTCAATCAGGTCCGCTTGAAAAACTGACAGGTGGACCTGATCGGAAAGCCTGTGTGAAAGGGGCCTTAAAGTGATACTAAAGTCTCATTTTTTTTCTTTAAAAATAACAAACTTTATACTTATCTGCTTATAACGTTATACTTATTGTTATACTTATACTCATTGCAATGGTTTTGCACAGAGCAGCCCGATCCTCCTCTTCTCAGGTCCCTCGCTGGTGCTTCTGGTCCCCCTCCTGCAGAGTTCCTCTACAGCAAGCAGCTTGCTATGGGGGCACCAGCCAGATTAGCTAGGATGTTTGGGAACCAAAACTCTCTATGCTGGAGATGCTCTGCACCCCTTGCAAACTTCATGCATCTATTTTGGGACTGTCCCCAGATTAAGCCCTACTGGCAAGACATAGCGCAGTGTATCAGGTCGGTCACCTCTATTGTCTATGACGTATGCTTGTTGCACCTGGTTGAACCGTTGCCCACTACTAGGTCTTCTGACCTTCCTCCTGTTTTACGCAAAAAAACTGATCATCCTATCATGGAAGAGTTCTTTTACCCCAACTTTGGCATCCTGGAAATCTCTGGTCAACAAGGCAGTACCTTTTTACAAAGCAACTTACCTGAGTAGGGGAGCTTTGGCACAGTTTCAGATTAAATTAAAACAGATACAGTTAATGGTCCTTGGTATGGGATATAAAGATGGGGGAGGGTGTTTCTGGGGATATGGGGGGTTACTGGGTGAATTCATGTTATTAGAAAGTTTGTTTTAGGGGTCTTGTTTGTCGCAATGACCACAGGATAAATGAGCTCCAGTAAGAACTGGTTGTGAAACTTTGTTTTCAGACAAAATCAACCGTCAGCATCCCATGACCTATGAACTAGTTTAAGCCAGATGTCTAAAGATGTCACACTGTATGTCTTCACCCCCCCCATGTGTGTTTTGTGATTCCTTTAAACTGAGCATTCTTTGAAACGACTTTCTTGTGTTGCGTTAATTTGAATGCTTCTGGGGGCTCTGAGAAGTTCCACTGATCGTCCAGACGTCTAAGCAAAATTGACCCTTACAGCACTGGTAGCAGTGGGTGGAATGCGATGATCATCTGAGGTAAGTGAACTTTGTCTATTTTGTTGACGCTGTTCTTGCCTTGGCTCTGATAATATCGCATCCTTGTATAGTGCAAAATTGTAGATAGATTAATTATAAACTGCCATGCTTTTGGGAAGCGCATTGAAGTAATAGTCTTTGGGAGACTAATTTGAAAACAGTAAAAGTAGAGGCTTACTTACTTTTTGATAAATCCTTTCATAGACGATCTGGCCGGCTGGACAGAAAGGCCCCTTTCACACTGGGGCGGTGGGGGCGTCGGCGGTACAACAGCGCTATTTTTAGCGCTGCTGTACCGTCGTTCTTGCAGCGGTATTCGGCCGCTAGCGGTGCGGTTTTAACCCCCGCTGGCGGCCGAAAAAGGGTTAAAATCCCTCGTACAGCGTGGCTATAGCCGCGGTATTGCCGCGCTGTCCCATTGATTTCAATGGCAGGAGCGGTGAATACACTGCTCCTTCACCGCTCCAAAAAAGCGGTTTGCGGGACTTTTTTCACCGCCCTGCCTGCGCATCGCTTCAGTTTGAAAGCCCTCGGGCTTTCACACTGAGCAAACAGCGGAGGCTGTTTAGTGGCGGTTTGCAGGCGGTATTTTTAGTGCAATACCGCCTGCAAACCGCCCCAGTGTGAAAGGGGTCTAAGTATGCGCAGTAGCTCACCTTTCCCGCGCACAGGCGCAAATGACCAATTCCATATGAATATGGTCAGGGGACTCTGGGGGATAAGAAAGCTTTCCCATGGTACATAGGAGACCCCGAGTGGGACATGAAGTATATGAAGGAGGCAGGAAAAAACTGACTTTGTCACTGGAACTGTACTCTTACATCATTCATTCAGGATAATACCTTCATGCTCGGTAAATCTTTTAGGAAGAGATTTAATAGGAGCCTTGAAATTGAAATTTTCTTGACTTGAAGTGGGGGAGTAGCCATATAATCACCACTGTTCTTTCAAACTGTAGTCCCTCCCCCATTTCCACAGGACCACCCCCTCTGGGCTAAAGACAGCCTTGACGAAGGATACATTTCATGTACCCCTTACAAGGCCAGACTAAACCAAGGAGTATCCCCAGTTTACCACAAGCAGTACCATCTTTCCAAAGAGAAGGAGGAAGGTATCAGACCCATTATTGACCAATTCCTGAAACAAGGAATTTTAGGACCCATCATATCACCTTATAACACTCCCATAAACCCTGTCAAAAAGAGTGATGGATCATACAGGTTTGTGCAGGATCTCCAAGCCATAAATAACCTTGTGATTCCAATTGCCCCTATTGTACCTGATGTACCATCTCTCAATACCTCCATACCTGCCTCAGAGGTATGTTTTTCAGTTATTGATTTAAGTAAAGCTTTTTTCTCCATCCCTGTTGATGAAGAGACACAACTACTACTTGCATTCTCTTATAGTGGGCGCCAGATCAATAGCTCTCCAGGCCACCTTACAGTCTTGGGCACCTAGCAATGGTTCCGTCCTTCTTCAGTATGTCAATGACCTACTGTTGTGTAGTCCCTCCCAGGAAGCCTGTCAGAAAGCTTCTGTTTTACTGTTAGAACATCTAGCACAGACAGGTCACAAAGTGTCTAAGAAAAAGCTGCAATGGTGTCAGGTTTTACTCTGTCCCATGGTGAAAGGAGAATAAGTCACAAGAGAGCTGCGGCTCTCATGGGTCTGCCCCGCCAACATACCAAGAAGGAAGTGTTAACCTTCTTAGGTATGATTGGTTACTGCCGCCAATGGATACCTGATTGCTCCTACTATGACAACTTGCTGAGACAAGCTGCTCTACCTGACAGTCCTGACCTTGTGAAATGGAACGATGAAATGGTTAATTGTTTTTTTGTCTTAAAACTGCTATGGTAATGGCTCCTGGTTTGGGATTATCTGAACTTTGTAAAGTGTTTCATTTGTTTGCAAGGGACAACCGTAAAACAATAGCTGGGGTCCTTGCACAAGAGCATGAAAGAAAAGTTGAGACCTGTAGCTTTTTTTTCTAGAGTAGTCCCAGTACAAGGCATGCCGGTATGTCTGAAGGGATTTGGCCTCTTGTGCCATGGCTGTAGAAATGGCTACATCATTTACATTAGGCCACCCTACGGAACTACACACCAGATTGTGTATCTGCTAAAAAAAATCTTAATACCCAACACATGTCTGCACAACGACTAAGTGGGTATGAAATCATCCTCATGAGCAACCCCTCCCAGATAAGGTACAGCACCCCCACGGCAGGTCCTGCCCCTATCTTGAATGCCCTGCTTGGGATAAAAGATGAAACAGACAAATTAGTCCCCTCCCATAATTGTATAGACATTGTACATCAGGACACATCACCTCAAGCTGATTTACTTTCAAGTCCCATAGAAGGAGAACACATTGTGTTTGTGGATGGGTCTTGCTCTCGCCTCAATGATCACACCTATTATGCAGGCTATGCAGTAGTAAAACTACCTGACATAGTGACAGAGGCACAACCCATCCCTTATCAATCAGCTCAAGCAGCAAAGCTGCTAGAGTGTGACAGCTTTTTAAAAGGACAAGAGGTAAACATTTACACAGATTTACACAGATTCAAAATATGCTTTCGGAGTCGCACACGACTTCGGAGTAGTTTGGCAGAGGCGTGGTTACATTACTGCAGATGGAAAATCCGTCTCCCATTCTTCCCTAGTTACCAACCTCCTTGATGCTATTACTCTACTTAGAAAGATAGCAGTTATTCACTGCAAAGCACACACACACACAGTACTGATGACATTTCAAAGGGAAATGCACTGGCCAACGTCGCTGCTAAACAAGCTGCTTTGACAGTCCCAGCTTTTATCCAAATGCCCCCCCCCCCTTACAACCCCCAACTTTGCCCTTGGAACAGGTTTTGCAGGACCTACAGGCTATGGCTTCACCAGAAGATCTAGCCTATTGGCTTAAACAGGGTCTGACAATGAGTCCTGAGACTGAGGACTCATTGCCAAAGAGGGTAAACCAGGCATACCAAAAGTAAGTGCACCTTTATTCATCTCACAGTACCATGGCATAGCACATAAAGAATGGAAAGCTACAGCTGAAATGTTAACACAAGACTTCCACATTCTACATTTATTACCCCTATGTAAATCTTTTGTGTCCAGATGCATTGAATGTATCAGAAATAACCCAAACACACCAAACAAGCCCAAACATGAACATCTACTGTATCCTACCTCTCCTTTTACACGTCTACAAATTAATTTCACTTACATGCCAAAATTGGGCAAGAGACAGATTATTTGTTAGTGATAGTGGACATGTTCTCCAGGTGGGTAGAAATCTTTGTATGTACCCGGGAAGATGCAAGGACAGTTGTAAAAATCCTGACACAAGAAATAATACCCAGGTGGGGATGTCCATTGCAAGCAAATAAATTCAGATAACGGCCCAGCATTTGTCTCCAAGGTATGTCTGGAACTAGTTAAGACTTTGTAACTAGAGTGGAAATTCCACATTCCATATCACCCACAGAGTTCAGGTATAGTGGAAAGAATGAACTGAACAGTTAAAGACAAAATAAGGAAGGCTACGTGTTGCACATTTGCCAAATGGAAAACTGTGCTGCCTGCAGTTTTAGCAGAAATAAGAATGACCCCTTCCAAGACCAATCACTTGTCCCCTTTTGAGATCCTGATGGGTCGACCTTTTCCCACACCCTGGATTAAGAAACCCTTGGTAATAGAGCAGGGATATCTGAGTTTGACACAGGAAGAATATTGTAGAAACTTGATTATGAAGCTGAATGGCAATCTACGGTAAAGTATTCTCTTCTTTTCCATTACCCTCCCAGGAACCAACACACGAGTTCCAACCCGAAGATGTGGTCATAATTCGCCAGCTGAACTGGACCAAGAAGCAAGATTACCCTTTCGACCTGCCCACTACCGTAGTTGCAGTGACCAGAACCGCTGTCCTCAAGGAACAATCCGGAGCCTGTATCCACGCCGAGAGGATAAAGAAAGTACCACAAAGCACCCCGAAGCAAGAGACAGATAAAGGAGGTGAAGCAGGTGATGCAAATCCTCGAAGAGTGAGTGAAACAGGTGATAAAGACCCTGAAAAAGATGACCTCACTTCTCTCACCACAGACTTCTGGGAAAGCCTTGTGCCTACTCTGTATGCTGGCACTGATGGTGTTTCTGCCCACATGGATCATCGCTATCTGTATCTATCATCCTGAGGACTTGGGCTCCCTAAAGGCCTTATATGCAGATAACACAATTTCCTTCCTGATAATTGGTAGAAGCCACTCTCCAGATTGGTGTTTTAACTTAGGAAATTCCTTAAATAAAGGTCAAACGATATGTTGAAGTAGCCATTGAATCCATAAGTGCTGCCCTGATTGGACTCTGTGAAGTAATGGAGGACTATGAGTGCTGCACGTGGATTCATAATACCAGTATCCAAGTTCTGGATTACTATGATATAAATTGATAAACCGAAAGGAGGTGTCAAACCTCCAAGCTGAAGCCAAAGATATTGCCAAAGATGGATGGAACCCCTTTAAGGGACTAGGAAGTTTCGCTGATTTTTTTGGTTCCATTTTCTGCTGGTTCCGACAGGCAGGAATGTTAATTTTAATGTGCCTGTTTTTTTCTTTGTTATATATATATATATATTGTTCAAGCTTATTCAATGTATCTGTAATCATACAACGCAACAAAAGGATCCCACACAGAAAATATTAAGTGATCATGGTCAAATCACTTTATGATTTAAGAGGGGATTGAAGGGTGAGAAAGAGTTAACAAGACTGAAACATTAAATAGCTGACAGACAAATATCTTTGTTTTAGGGTCTTGTTTGTCGCAATGACCACAGGATAGATAAGCTCCAGTAAGAACTGGTTGTGAAACTCTGTTTTCAGACAAAATCAACCGTCAGCATCCCATGACCTATGAGCTAGTTTAAACCAGATGTCTAAAGATGTCATGCTGTATGTCTTGATCCCCCCATGTGTGTTTTGTGATTCCTTTTGTTCCAGCTTGTATAAAAACTCAGCTCACGCTGCCATTAAACTGAGCATTCTTTGAAACGACTTTCTTGTGTTAATTTGAATGCTCTTGGGGGCTCCGAGAAGTTCCACTGATCGTCCAGACGTCTAAGCAGAATTGACCCTTACAGTCCTTAGTTATCTCTTTTAGGTGAGGCATTTCCCCACCTTGTCCTTTCTGTGTCTAACTTCTTGATTACCTAGATCACACCTTAACTGGTAAATCAGCGAATTAGAGGGATGCTGTGTTTGCTCATATATTGAGCTTTGCAGTGTTTATACCCTAGTGAGTTACTGGCAATTTTTCTGTTAATTGCCTACTGACCATTTTTTTCTGACTTACTGGTTTGGACTGGCCTTCTTTGGGTTTATATTTGTGTCCCCCCTTGGATCTTCCATTATGAATAAAGAACATGGCATTAAGATACCTGTGGATAAATGAATGTATGCAAATGTATGTGTTTGCTCCCCAATGATTTGGAATAGCTATTGCTACTTTGCACACTCCCTTGTGGCAGCTGCTGGCATCCCTTGTGTTCTTCTCTGTCCGTTGTGGTGACCGATGTTGCGTGGAGGCACCCCTGAGTGACTTAATTTTAACTTACCAATATTTAAAGAGTAACTCCTTTTTTCTTGAGAAAAAAATATTCCCCCCTGGGTGATCTATGTACATTTCAAGGATTTTAACAAACTGTTTTGGAGATTCCTACCTTTTGTTATTCTGAAGGAATAGCTGTTTGTTTGACTGTGTCCATGTGCACAGTGAATCTGTATGGGAGTGATTTTATAATTATCAATCAACTGCTGCACCTGCAGGGCAATAATGAAACAAGCTGCAGGGTCTGCAGCCCTTTAGACATGATTTCGCTTTGAGCATATCTCACCAATAATTACATTTTTGTTGCAGGAGATGCCAAAATCTGATTTGTATCTTAGTGCAGACTTCTGGGAAAATCAGTGAGCCAATCACAACGTCACTTCCGGTTTACTCAGCTGCCGATGGCGCCGATTTAAAAAAAATGACAGTATTCCAAAACGCTGATTTTGGTGTTTTGAATACTTTGAAGTGCAAAGGAGGGATTTGGGGTCTTTTAGACCCCTGATCCCTCCATAAAGAGTACCTGTTACTGCCTATTACTGTCACAAGGGATGTTTATATTCCTTGTGACAGCAATAAAAGTGATCAGATTTATTTTATTTTTTAAAGGGACAGTGTTCAATAAAAAAAAATCTGATAAAATAAACAATAATGAAAAAATAATTTTTTAAAGCGACCCCCCCACCCCCCCTCCCCCCCGTCCACGCGAGCTCATGCACCAATGTAAGTCGTGCCTGCAAATGCAAAAGGTGTCCAAATCACACATGTGAGGTATCGCAACGATTTTTAGAGTGTGAGCAATAATTCTAGTAAAAAGACCTCCTCTCTAACTTGAAACAGGTAACGGTTAAAAAAATGTCAACATCGCCTTTGGAGGTTTTTAAGTACCGTTCCACGAGTGCGTGCAATTTTAAAGAGTAGCATGTTAGGTATCTATTTACTCGGCGTAACATCAACTATCACAATATGCAAAAAAATGGGCTAACTGTACCGTTTGACATAACATTTTGCAATGACCGCCATGTTGCTCCTTAGGGTCTTTGCTAAAAAAAAAATATATAATGTTTGGGGGTTCTAGGTAATTTTCTAGCAAAAAATACGGATTTTAACTTGTAAGCAACAAGTGCCAGAAATAGGCTTGGTCCAGAAGTGGTTAAATAGGTATTTGCAGTGGATGAGGCCGTAGCAACTTGTACCATTTTGCCTCCATGTCACATTTGCACACTTTTGGTAAATGCCTTTGATGTGTTCCAGTCCTCCAGAGGGTTCTCCCACCTTTAGCAGCAGCCAGCCAGCAGGGACGATGTGGTTTGGCATTCCTCATATAAAAACATAGCATCTAGCCGGAGCTGTCAATTTCATTGTGTTGCAAGAGACGAGAGAGAACAGGGCTAAAACAGAACTGAAAAACAAATGCCTGCTTAATAGCTCTGCTTAGAAGTGGGATATTTTACTCTGACTAGTGCACTCAGACCAGTGATATAGCAGTAATTGTCCTTTTGTGTATGCATGTTTTGCTGGACAATTTACCAGTGTTAAAACGGTTGTTTACCCCTTTAGCACATTTTTACCTACAGGTAAGCCTATAATAAGGCTTACCTGTAGGTAAAATGAATATCTCCTAAACCTATTTCGGTTTAGGAGATATTCACCTTGCATGCAGCCGCTGACGTCAGCGGCGCATGCGCAGCGAAGGTCCGCAAAGGTCTGGCATATCGTTCCGGCACGCTGCCGGAAGAATCGCTGAGGGAAAATGTCAGCTCCCTCAGCGGTGACCGAGAGACGGTGCGGGGGCTTCGTTCTAAGGTATTTCATAATAAGCTAGTATGCAGTGCATACTAGCTCATTATGCCTTTGCCTTATAGGTTTTTTTTTTTTTTCTTCTGGGTATACAACCGCTTTAACACAGGGGATGACAGTCTGGGCAGAAATAAGATAAGGGACTGTAAGTAGGAACAGTGAAGAAACAAGTACAAGGACAAAGGAGAGCTCCAGGAAAGATATCCCCTCTACATGTTGATTTAGATGTGTAAAAAAAAATTTTAAAAATTTGCGCTCACCCCCGCTGAGAATATGTCCAGGTCTCCCTTGCTAGTACAGAGGCTGCCAGTAACACACACCAGTAATTCAGGCTCAGTCTAGGAGGTCTTTTTTAGAATTTATTGCAGAAAAACTAGAAAAGGAGAGGTGTTTAGGGTCACTGAATTTTCCAAATAGCAATCAATGGGAGGACAAACGTCTTAGTGAAACAATCCTTTCAGGCCAGACACACTCTACAGTAACAAATCAGGCCTTACTCACAGTGTTCCAGGAGCTGGATGCCACCCAGCATCCACAGGTAGATCCTCAGTGAGGGGGATAACGAGATCCTTCTCCAGACCAGGACTTCAGGACAGTGTCCTCCAGCAAAAAGCCCAATAGTAATCTCCTCCGGGCCCTTAGCCCAGCTCCTGCTGAGGCCTAGACTGCAACCTCTTGTCTCAGTAGCTCTCTCCCAGGGGAAGCAGCCCCAGGAGAACTGGAACCTTCACTGGAGAGGAAAGAACACTCTGCCCAGGCCTTCCAAACATTTATGATCTCCACAGGTACCTTCTGGATGCCTCCTTCCTGGGATTGGCAGAAGCATAAAAATATTTATGTTTGCTATATGAATCTCCCTGACCTGTGTTCTGGAAGCTTCTTCCAGAAGCAGGTGAGAGAAATCAAACATCCAGCTCAGGAAACCCTGAACAGACAAAACCAATAGATCACTGCTCCACTCACTACAGTGAAACCAAAAACTTAAATTTAGCCTAGCAGCCTAACTACAGGAGGGTGCTACAAAAACAAAATAAGTGCCCAACCATTTTGGGCACTTTGGGCAGCAAAGATAATAAGCACAAGAAAAATGTGTTCAATTTGTATTACTGAACTACACAGCATACCTGTTCTGTTTCAAATGCCACTTTATGCAATGACATACCTTCTTAGATTCAGTCTATCTGGACAGTATGGTCACCTGCTGACTTGGCACACTCCACACACACCTTAACTCTTCAATGAGACACAGAAGTATCAGAATCCAAAGCAATTTTATTTCATAATTGCTGTACAAAGGATGTTTTTCTAGTCTTTTGAAGTGTAAGAAGCTAATGACTTTCCTAAGCTTCTAACACTGACTGAGGGAATATGGAATAAACAAGGAGGGTCTAGCTAAGACTAAACTAACCAGAATTAAATAGGAGGGAAGAGCACAGGGAGATACAAAGCAACATGTACTGCCCCAAAACCACCACTAGATATCAGCATACCACAGAACCAAAGTAACATGATGCAATTCAATACAACACAATAAATGCAAATAAGTGAGACAGAACAATCTCAGCGTATGTTGCGTAAAGCTGCGTATTTTGTGTTCTGTTGTAGTGACCCAAATAGTTTAGAATTCCAGCTTAAACATAACTAGCCTTAAAATGTCTCCTACCCCTGTCAACACCTATGCTGGCTAACCTGTGCCAAAAAGATGTACTGTATATACTTACCTATTTTTAGCCTGCTCCGGTCCAGTTACGTGATTCCCTGTATCAGCCAGCGGCAGCTGCAGGGGAATGGAGAGAGCGCCTGAGCCCGTGAAGTCATCACCAGCACTTTGTTACAAACATATACACTACTTTATTAGTGCAATGTCAAGTAAGCCAAGGTTTCAGGGCCACGCAGGGTCCTTTCTTCAAGGGGTCCAACCAAGAGGTAACCCATCTGTTAAACGCTGGAATTTGTTTTGGATAGAGTAGTACCTTAGTTAGTTTATTTGTTTGCTTTTGGTTTCCATTTGGTGCACTTTTATTCACTTCCGGTACTGCAAATAAAACAGGAAGAGAGGAAATCTCTCCAATATTAGGGGAGTTCTCCTCTTAGACAGTTGTCACAGGAACAGGTGTCTCCAAAAGTTTATTAACCTTTATCTCTTGTTAAGGAGATGATTGTAAAAGTTTGGATTACCTATCACTTTCTGTCTTATTTGCAATGATCATGGGTCAAAAATCATATAGGATATCCGCACTAAAACATATAAATTACAAATGAGCAGCCGCTTAAAGGAGTTGTAAAGGCAGAAGGTTTTTTCTATCTTAATGCATTCTATGCATTAAGATAAAAAACCTTTTGTGTGTAACAGCCCCCCAAGCACGCCCGAATTACTTACCTGAGCCCCATCTCTCTCCAGCGATGTCCACGAATGTCTAAGCCGTCCAGGACACTCCTCCTGATTGGCTGAGACACAGCAGCGGCACCATTGGCTCCAGCGGCTGTCGATCAAAGTCAGTTAGCCAATCAGAGGAGAGAGGGGACGTGGCCAGTGTGGAGCTCCGTGTCTGAATGGACACACAGAGCTCTGACTCAGCTCCAGTGCCCCCATAGGAAGCTGCTGATTATGGGGGCACTCGATAGGAGGGAGGGGCCGGAAGCAGCAAAGAGGGACCTGAGAAGAGGGGGATCCAGGGTGCTCTGTGCAAAACCAACTGCACAGAGGAGGTAAGTATAACATGTTTGTTATTTTAATTTTTTTTAAAATGAGCCTTTACAATCACTTTAACCACTTCAGCCCCGGAAGATTTGCCTTAATGACCGGGCCATTTTTGCGTTACGGCACTGCGTCGCCTTAACTGACAATTGCGCGGTTGTGCAACACTGTCCTTTTTTACCCACAAATGGAGCTTTCTTTTGGTGGTATTTGATCACCTCTATGGTTTTTATTTTTGCGCTATAACCAAAAAAAGTGCAACAATTTGGAAAAGGGCATAATATTTTGTAATGTTTGCTATAATAATTATCCCCAATTTTTTTTTTAAAAAAAGCTATTTTTTTCCTCAGTTTAGGCCGATATGTATTCTTCTACATATTTTTGGTAATAAAAATTTGCAATAGGCGTATATTGATTGGTTTGCGCAAAAGTTATTGCATCTACAAACTATGGCAAAGATTTATGGCAATTTTATGGCATTTTTATTATTATTATTTTTTTTACTAGTAATGGCGGGTATCTGCAATTTTTATTGGGACTGCAACATTATAGCGGACAGTTTAGACACTTTTGACACATTTTTGGGACCATTGACATTTATACAGCGATCAGTGCTATAAAAATGCACTGATTACTGTGTAAATGTCACTGGCAGGGAATGGGTTAACACTAGGGGGCGATCAAGGGGTTAACTGTGTTCCCTCAGTGTGTTCTAGCTGTAGGGGAATGGGAGTGACTAGAGGAGATGACAGATCATTGTTCCTAGCTAGTAGGAACACACGATCTGTCTCTCCTCTCCTCACAGAACAGGGATTTGTGTGTACACACACACGTCCCTGTTCTGGCTCTCGTGCTCGCGATTGCTCGTGACCACCGGTCATCACGGCCACGCGCATCAGTTCCCCCCACAGTGCTGCTATCCCCGTTTAAAGGGCTGACGTACAGCTACGACGGCTTGCGGGAACGTGCCGACCTGCTGCTGTATAATAACGGCGGCTGGTCAGCAAGCGTTTAAGCAGTCTGTGATACTAGATGCAAGAATTGTGATAAATATATAAAGCAGCGCTAAAAAAATTGAACTCAATATTGTGAAAACACTAAAATGAATCAATATAATGACATCAAACTAATTAGGTGAAAAAACGTGTATAAAGAAATCACACCAAATATGTAAATAAGTGCCCATAAGAGCCCATTCATAAGGGCTAAAAAGGAAACATATATGTGAAACAAGAAAGTCCAAAGGAAACAAATTATTCACGATTTATTTGCTCCACCAGTGTCCCCACAATCACAATTCATAGTGCTTCCACAACCAGATGACACCAAGTATTAAAGCCTCTTAGCGGATGGGTGTGGACCATCATATAATATGGTCAAATGCGCGTGTTACTCTCCTTATGAAGGGAAACTCCAAAGCGAGAAACGTGATCCAGTCAGGGGTGGTTCATCAGCAGGATGAAAAATAAAAATAAACAACATATACGGCAATAGTGTCATCCATAAAAAACATTTATTCAAAAAATAACAAGTGAAACTTGCAAAGGGAATCGCACTAACCAAATTATTGGGCAATAGGTTTAAACAACTTGCATATAGCAATAAAAACAGATAAAATTGCTCACCCAAAAAGCAGCAGGCTGTGTGACTGCACCGTACTCTCCCGCCGGTCAGCAAGCGTGCGTGATGATGAAGTGTTGTAGCCATGCCCAACTAGTTTCGTCAAAGAGATGACGTCGTCGGTGGACTGGCTTATGGTCATGGGTGTCACTGGCAGCAGGTACTCGGAGCACAAGCTCTGCATCTCTTGTTGGTGCCTCGGTTCTCAGCTGTGCCGGTCCTCACTGGCAGGGAACAGGAGTCCTATGCAAGGTAATCTGGAACATACTTTTTTACTGAAAGAGTAAAGACAGACACTGTGGAGTTGATTTACTAAAGGCAAATATACTGTGCACTCTGCAAGGTGCAGTTGCTCCAGAGCTTAGTAAATGAGGGGAAATTCTAAATTCCATCATTAAATCATGTGCAAGCAATCACAATGCACTTCATTTACTAAGCTCTCTGGAGCAAATCCCAACTGCACTTACAAAATGCACAGTCTATTTGCCTTACGTAAATCAACCCCTTTGATCCTTACAGCGCTGGCTGTAGTATCCTCATAGGAACGCCCACAAATTGGGCTTCAGCTTGGAGTACAGTCAGCTTTAACAAGAACAAAGAAAGGGACTGAGTGCTATATGCACTTGGTCCCCTGGGGGATTTGAATTTTTTTTTCTATATTTTGGTGGTACTGTAAAAGTTTTAATTTTAAAAATAACAGATACATGAGTGCTATTTTTGAAAAGATGATTGCTCCTTTATTTATAGTGCAAGCTTTGCAGAATGAATAGGAATCTGACACTTCTAGGAGTGTTGGATGCCAACATCCTCCAGCCCCCGCAGCTGTCACATTGCATATAAGCAGCTTCTGCTTTCAGACTGAATTGTCAGTGTGTGGTTTTACAGGGAGGTGTACACATGACCCCAGGTATCACTTACAGGTAGCTCCTGAGTGTCTCTGCCTGTGTACACTCCCTGCAACATTGCACACTATTAATGATTGAGAAGGAGTCTCTCTTAACCACTTGCCGACCGACTCATGCTGATATATGAAGGAAAAGTGGCACGGTTGTGCAAAATGACGTACCCGTACGCCACTCCATCATCGGCGGCTAGCGGGAGCGTCCCCGGGGACTCGATGTCCACCGGTGGCCCACGATCTTGGCACGGAGAGGCAGGACGGGGAGATGCCTATGTAAACAAGGCATTTCCCTGTTCTGCCTAGCAACATAACAGGGATCTGCTGCTCCCAGTGATCAGGAGCAGTGATCTCTGTCATGTTCTTGTAAGCCCATCCCCCCTACAGTTTGAACACATCTAGGGAACACACTTGATTACCCCGTAGTGTTTAACCCCTTCCCTGCCAGTGACATTTACACAGTAATCAGTGCATTTTTATAGCACTAATCGCTGTATAAATGCCAATGGTCCCAAAATAGTGTCAAAGTGTCCGATTTGTCCGTAGCAATGTTGCAGTCATGATAAAAATTGCAGATCTACGACATTACTAATAAGAAAATTACAATAATAAAAATGCCATAAATCTATCCCCTATTTTGTAGACGCGATAACTTTTGTGAAAACCAATAAATATACGCTTATTGCGATTTTTTTTTTTTACCAAAAATATGTAGAAGAATACATACTGGCCTAAACTGAGGAAGAAATTTTTTTGTTTATAGCGCAAAAAATAAAAACCGCAGAGGTGATCAAATACCACCAAAAAAAAGCTCTATTTGTGGGTAAAAAAAGGACGTCAATTTTTTTTGGGTACAACATCGCACGGCCGCGCAATTGTCAGTTAAAGCGATGCAGTGCCATACTGCAAAAAAGGACTTGGTCAGGAAGGGGGTAAATCCTTTCGGGGCTGAAGTGGTTAATACCATATTTTATGTGTACAGGGATTATGATATTTGTGTGCTGTGTATAAAGCATGTAAGCTCAGATCCTGTTTAACTATACCTCTATAAGCCTGTCCCATAACATGCAATTGTCAAGACATGCTCGGTGCACAACATCTTGCTTCTAATTGCGGTGCTAAGGGTGCACCAGATCCTTCACAATCCTAGCTACACCCCCGCCGATCGTCACTAGAACAATAAAAAAAGGCAAATCTTCCAAATGGGGACACAGACAGTAATAAAAACCTATCAGGGGTTCTAATCCCCTCAGATGTACAAAAAACACTACCAATCAGTGCCTAGCATTCCCCCAATAAAAAACCCTTCAAGTGCCCACCACAGTGGCAATCAGTGCCAATCAATGCCCAGCAGTAACACCTGTCAGTAAGACATCAGTACCTCATCATCAGTGCTGCCCATCAGTGCAACCTGTCAGTGCCAATCAGTACCACCTATCAGTGCCCATCACAGACGCCTGTCAGTGCCCATCACAGCCGCCTGTCAGAGCCCATCAGTGCCGCCTGTCAGTGCCCATCAGTGCCACCTTTCAGTGCCTATCAGTGCCGCCTATTGGTCCCCATTAGTGCTGCATATCAGTGCCACCTATCAGTGCCCATCAATTCTACATATCAGTGCCAACTCCTCAGTGCCCATCAGTGCTGCCTCATCAGTGCCCATCAGTTCTGCCTCATCAGTGCCCATCAGTGCCGCCTCAGTGCCCGTCAGTGAATGGGAAAACAAAATTTTATGACAAAAACTAAGAAAAACTTTTTTTTTTTCAAAAATTTTGGTCTTTTTAGTTTGTTTATCAAAAAATAAAAACCCCAGAGGTGATCAAATACCACCAAAATAAAGCTCTATATGTGGGAAGAAAATGATAAAAATTTTGTTTGGGTACAGTGTTACATGACCACGCAATTGTCATTCAATGTGTGACAGCGCTGAGAGCTGAAGATTGTCCTGGGCAGGAAGGGGCGTAAGTGCCTGGTACTGAAGTGGGTAAAGAATGGTGGCATTTTCCCCAACTTTTAGTTACAGGGCTATATTTTATGTACTGCAGCTAAAGATGCAAACCACCAAACCATGAAATGACATGTTATAAAACTACCAAAATAAAATCATTTTCTACACCATTAAAGCATATTTTTTGAAGGGGTACTGCCATCCTCAAAGATGCAACAACAATGACACCTAGTGACGATAATGAGGAACTACCTCACTTTCTACCAAGAAGCATCAAAGCCATGCCAGTAACGTAGGGGTGCATTTATTTATTTTATTTATTATTGGTATTTATATAGCACCAAGAATTTATATAATGCTTAATATATATTGTACATTCACATCAGTCCCTGCCCTCAGTGAGCTTACAATCTAAGGTCCCTAACTCATATTCATACATACACATACTAAGGATAATTTAGACAGGAGCCAATTAACCTACCAGAATGTCTGATGCCATAAGTTTTACTTAAACTAGAGTTAAGGGGGAAACTTTTTTCTTATTGGATAGAGTAATGGAGGGGTATACCCATCAGTTTTTCTTTTTTTTTTTTGCCATGTGTCCCATTTGAAAGATTTCCCTTTACTTCCTGTCCCACAGCCAAAACAGGAAATGAGAGGAAGTCCCTCCAAAGTGAGGGAATCAACAAAACTAGTGTCCCCTTTTGAATAGATGCAGGTGTGGCTAGATGGTTGTGTTAGATACGGCACCTCATCCTAAAGTAATTGAATAATTAATGAATAAAGGGACAGGGGATTATAACTGTGCTAGAGTAAAAGGTATGGAAATGAGAAGGAGATATAAAATTACAAATATTTTATTTCACAATAAATACATAGAAAGAGCAATAAAATAATTAACAACCAAAAAACATAAATATTGCGTGTGACCCAAATGCAGTAGGGTGGGCCAGATGGAGAAGGCCTTTGAAGTAAGGGCTCGGTTTCCTACATGTTTCGCCAAGGCATTGGCTTCCTCAGGGAACAAGAGCTCTAATGCAATATCAAAAAATCTATACATTGGGATACAAAAAAAAATCATATAAATAAATAGGAACGCTAGAATATGGACAGTTATAAATGTTACTAGATGTTGGAATGTTATGGCTGGACATTTTCACACAGGGAGGCAACCACGTACAAGCCCCGGGATCCCAAACATACCTGAGCAACAGACACCCAGGGGATGCGCGGCAGGAGACCCCCGGAAGGGGGGAGGGCAGGCTGCACCGTATTTGTGCTTGCAGGGGGCACACAGAAAACCTGGCAATTGAATATATTGATAGTTGGGAATTAATGGTAGGTATGTGAATATTGGGTGTTTATTAAACATTTGGTTTAAGGAACAAGGGGGGTAATGCATTATACATCAATTAAATGGGGCATAAGAGCCTCTAGAGAACTTACACTATTTATTAAAAGCAAGTTGATTAATCGAGGGGAAAACGCCTGTGGATGGATTCAAGGATAAACAGGAACAATCGGTAAAAATGTTAGATAATGACCTATAAGGGAGGACATAAACGAATTAGCATTGTAGATATATTTAGCAATGATCTTGTAGAGGGGTAAAAGAGATAACAAAAAATTGCTTAGCTAATGAGCTATTTGCAAGACATGTGGATAACACCAGACACCAGTGTTCACATGATTTGCATAGGAATAAGATTGAAAAGTGGCAGGGAGTTAGTAGGTCCTGAGGGAGGATAAATAAAGAGGAACTAAATTAGAAGTGAAGGAACAGTTTAGTTGGGGATGGGAGATGAGATGAATTTCAAAAGACAGCTTACCTAGTAAGCCATTCACAAAACATGTGACTGTTCAGGGATCAGTGTTCACAGAATTACCGTAAAAGTCACAGGTTGAACACTGGCAGAGAATTAATGAATCCTGGGAAGAGATGAATAGGAGCTAAGTTGAATGTAAAAGGACAATTTGTTAAGAATAGCTGAAAAGGTAGATCATCATCCAAAATTACCTGGCTAATATGTGCAGAGCAGAGACAGGTGTTTCCTTCGTCCAGCGTGGTGATCTAGGACAGGCCGGCTACTTATGTGCCCCCCACACCTGATCAGGTAATGATCAGGTGTGCGGATGCTAGAAAGAGGCGTCCGCGCGTGCGCACTGGACAGCACCCAGGAGACTACAGGCTCCGGCATGCATCGCGCGCGCATGCCCAGACAGTACGGCCCCCGCATGGCCAATGGGAGGATGGAGACACCGTGGAGCGGGCGGTCCCAAGGCGCCACCAAACCCCCATCCGCCGATGGAATGCAGGAAGCCGGGCAGTGTGAGCAATACGCGGACACCTGGGGCAGACAAGGATTGTACTGCCCCGGGCGTCCGTACAAGCACCAGCGGCGCCAGCTCTGTCCTCCCCGACAGGGGGCAGAACCGCACCCCCCCATGTGATGAAAGAGGAGCAGGCAGTGAAAGTGATCCAGGGGTGGGACCCCCCAGTAGTGAAGTAAGACGCGGGCAGGGGCGCAGGGTGAGGGGAAGATTCCCCAATCGGCCCGACAGTCCCCAGGGGTCTCTGGGGGCGGAGGGAATATCCCTGCGCCTCGACCCGCAGTGTCCAGCCACAAAGACCATACAAAACATAGAGAACCACAGGGTCCAGGTTAAACAAAAAATAAGAAATAAATACAAACAAATACAAAAACTTTTGCAAAGCTGATACAAATGAGAATACAATGAGAATACAATTTTGAATATTTACCCTCTATTACTCTTCTGGCATCAATCCAAAATTCAGGATTTTCGTTGACTTTTGTTCAACTGCAAACAGGATAAATAGACAGAAATAAAAACTGTCAGGGGTTCTAATCCCTCTCTACTCTATCCAAAAAAAAGTTTTGCCTTTAGTTCAACTTTAAAAAACAAATCACAAGGAGCAAAAAGTGCAATCACTCACATCAGCTAGAAAGAGGGAGCTGTGCTAAAACAGCCCTGAAGTTTGCAATGGCCAGATGAATATGTTATCACAGTCAGTGGGGGAGATTTACTAAAACTGGTGCACTCAGAATCTGGGGCAGCTGTTCATGGTAGCCAAACTTTGACAATAAAACCTGGAAGCTGATTGGTTTTTATGCAGATGTGAACTAGATTTTTCACGCTCCAGTTTTAGTAAATCGACCCCAGTGTTACTAATGGTTAAAAAAAAATTCTCCCCCTGGGACATGTCAAAATCACAGAAATGTATGTAGCACCCTTTCTGCTCTCTTTAGCCCTAGGCGAGGCCTCGCTGACACCACCAGAATAGCATGGCTGGGAACTCCCAGCAGACATACAAAGATTGCACACACTGCCCTTTAAAGAAAATAAGCAGACTGTATTGGCAGATAAAAATTACAGTACAACATAGCATAGAGGGAGAGGAGATCTACTCCTCTTCTTCCAGCCCCTACCCCTCTGTGTCTGCCCACACTCCAATCCCCGGAGCTGTGCCTCAGAAAAAGAAAGTGAGGGCTGGAAATTTGAAGTCCAGCAGCCTCAGATACATCTGGATGAGAGGCGATGACTGCCAAGGGGTGAGTGAGCTCACCATCCATCCAGGTCTGTGACTGAAGTCTCCCCCTTCTCTCTCCTGCCTCTAAGTGAGTACACTAAGGTAAATCAGGGTTCTCAGGGCACCACTTACATCAGAGTTCCCCTTTACACCAGAGGCCACAGTGTCCCCCCTTACATCAGAGTCCTCTCCATACATCAGAGTTCTCGGGGTTCCCAGAGCATCCCTTATGTTAGAGTCCCCAGAGTTCTCCCTTACATCAGAGTCTGCAGAGTCCCCCTTACAGTGTAAAGAAACTCTCTGCATTCAGATGTAAAAAGGGAACTCTGGATTCAGATGTAAAAGGAGAACTCTGCGGATTCAGATGTAATAGGAGAACTCTGCGGATTCAGATGTAAAAGGAGAACTCTGCGGATTCAGATGTAAAAGGAGAACTCTGCGGATTCAGATGTAAAAGGGGACTCTTGTGATTAACTTAATATAATTAGAAATGTTATTTAATTGCAAAATATATGTATAGTTTATACTATAAAAAAAATTGCTGTGCACTGCTAAAGTGTTCAGGTTTGACTTGAAGAGAAGGTGGCAACCCAAATAGCATAGCAGATTGGTACACCAATGTTAATCCACATAAGCATGACAAAAACAAATATAATGCACTCAACAGAGGTACCTTTTATGGTCACACCCAGCGTATACTGTGGTACTAAGAGCATAAACAATAGCTCTGCCGGGTTAGCCCCCCATATCAAAATTTTTAAAAAATCTTATGCAGTTTGTTAGATCTTTGTTAGATCAGATTAGATCAACCGTTGTTTGCGTTAGATCTCACACAGAAGAAGCAATATTAATAGTTATTTGCTGGGGGGGCTAACCCGTCATCAGCCCCCCCTTATTAAAAAATTGACTAAACAGTTAGCTATTTTGGAAGCTATTTTTAGATCCGGTAAAATAAAGTGGTTTTAACGTTAGATCTCACATACTTAAAGACTTATTAAGTGATTAATGAGGGGGGCCCCCCCTATCAAATTTTCTGGCCAAAAATCGTTCAGGTTAATAGATATTCGTTAGATCCGGTAAGATCAAGTGGTTTTAACGTTAGATCTCACATAATTTCAGAGATATTCCACATCAAAATAGAGATATTAGGTGGTACATATGGACGGGTTAGCCCCCCCACATGCAATTTTCTGGCAAAAAATCATTCAGGCTAATAGATATTCATTAGATCCGGTAAGATCAAGTGGTTTTAACGTTAGATCTCACATAATTTCAGAGATATTCCACATCAAAATAGAGATATTAGGTGGTACATATGGATGGATTAGCCCCCCCTTATCAAATTTTCTGGCAAAAAATCATTCAGGCTAATGGGGCGTACACACGGTCGGACTTTTCAGCTACAAAAGTCCGACAGCCTGTCCGACAGACTTTCGACGGACTTTCGACGGACTTGCGGCGGACTTTCTAACGAACAGACTTGCCTACACACGATCACACAAAAGTCCGTCGAATTCTTACGTGATGACGTACACCGGACTAAAATAAGGAAGTTGATAGCCAGTAGCCAATAGCTGCCCTAGCGTGGGTTTTTGTCCGTCAGACTAGCATACAGACGAGCGGATTTTTCGACCGGACTCGAGTCCGTCGGAAAGATTTGAAGCATGTTTCAAATCTAAAGTCCGTCGGATTTGAGGCTGAAAAAGTCCGTTGAAAGTCCGGAGAAGCCCACACACGATCGGATTACCAGCCAGCTTTAGTCCGTCAGCGTCCGTTGGACTTTTGTAGACGAAAAGTCCGACCGTGTGTACGCGGCATAATAGATATTCGTTAGATCCGATAAGATCAAGTGGTTTTAACATGAGATCTCACATAATTTCACAGATATTCCAGATCCAAATAGAGATATTAGGTAGTACATATGGACGGGTTAGCCCCCCCCACATGCAATTTTCTGGCCAAAAATCATTCAGGCTTATAGATATTTGTTAGATCCAGTAAGATCAAGTGGTTTTAACGCTAGATCCACATAATTTCAGAGATATTCCACATCAAAATAGAGATATTAGGTGGTACATATGGACGGGTTAGCCCCCCTTATCAAATTTTCTGGCCAAAAAAATCATTCAGGCTAATAGATATTTGTTAGATCCGGTAAGATCAAGTGGTTTTAACGTTAGATCTCACATAATTTCAGAGATATTCCACATAAAAATAGAGATATTAGGTGGTACAGAAGGTACAGTCATCTTCAACCGTCTCTGGATGGTCTCTGGATGGTCTCTGGAACCGTCTTTGGATGGTTCTTCAGCGGGTGCCTGTAGTCTCTCCTCACATCTCCATTCACCTCCCTGCCTCATGGTGATCTCTCCACATACCAACAAGCTTAAAGCGGAGGTTCACACAAAAATTGAACCTCCGCTTTTCGGAACCCTCCCTCCAGTGTTACATTTGGCACCTTTCAAGGGGGAGGGGGGTGCAGATACCTTTCTAAGACAGGTATTTGCACCCACTTCTGGCATAGACTCCCACGGGAGCAGGGCCGTCTTTAGCGCAGGGCAAACGGGGCAGCTGCCCAGGGCCCTGTCATTGCTTAGGGCCCAAAGCAGAGCTGCCCGTTACCTCTGCGCGCTGCCCGCAAATCGGCGCTGAATTATGTGTTGACAGCCGCAGCGGCGCGCACGGCGCCCAGACTGCCAGTGCCTTTTTTTTTTCATTTGAGGAGCGGGCCGTTTGTGGGCGGGGCCTTGAGCTCCACTGACGCTCTGGCCCCGCCCCTTGCTATGAGTGCAGACAGTGCTGTGTTAGCACTGACTCGGAGAAGCGGAAGAGGAGTGAGACAGGGCCCTGGGCAGCGCGGAGTGGAGAGTGCCTGGTGAAGTGAAAAAACTAAGGAGCAGTGTGGAGAATTTAGCTTTCCACGACCAGGTAAGGTCTATTCTCCTCCCCTGGCTCATGCTCCCCCTATCCCCATGCCATGTCTTGTGTAATAAAAGAAAGTTAAAAAAAACTTAGCCATTCTGTAGTCCACTGTCCAGGCTGAGTGAGGCCTCAGAGGAGAGCACACAGCATGATTTACAGGAACATGGCATACTGTATTTAGGCTGCTTTCACACTGAAAGCACCCGGGCATTGGTGGTAAAACGCCACTGTTTTTAGTGGCGCTTTACCGTCGTTTTTGCTGCGCTTTTCGGCCTCTAGCGGGGCACTTTAAACCCCTGCTAGCAGCCGAAAAAGGGTTAAAAGCGCCTGCAAAGCACCGCTACGGCGGTGCTTTGCCGGCGGTTCAGCGGCGCTGTCCATTGATTTCAATGGGCAGGGGCGCTTTAGGAGCGGTGAGTTCGCCGCTCCTAATGCGCTCCAAAGAAGCTGCTGGCAGGACTTTTTCTGACGCCCTGCCAGCGCACCGCTCCAGTGTGAAAGCCCTTGGGGCTTTCACACTGGAGTGAATGGAGCCGCTGTTTCAGGGCACTTTGCAGGCACTATTTTTAGCGCTATAGCGCCTGCAAAGCGCCTCAGTGTGAACTGCTTGATGGGCTTATTTTGGGCCTAGCTGGTTCACATGTATGTGTTTTGGTGGCCCACATTTGTGCAGGCACAGTGCCCAATCATTTGAATGGACTGCCATGTCTGCGTTTCCTGCAAAAAAAAAAGGTGCATGCAGCATTTAATAGGGCTGCACACACCTATGCCCATCAAGCAATGAAATACAGCACTGTCTGTTCATTATACTTTTGCTCCATGTGACTTACCTGCAGTTCCTGCTCTGGCAAACTTGCTGCATTTTTAGATGTTTAGGCCACGCTTTTAAAGACACAGTACGTTTGTGTGCGCAGGAACTGCAGGTAAGTCGCATGGTGCAAAAGCCGAATGAATTTCAAGGCCACTGCATTTTTAAAATGCTGCATGCAACTTTTTTTTCTGCAGGAAACGCAGGCATGGCAACCCATTCAAATGAATGGGCTGCTGTGCCTGCGCAAATGCGGGCCGCCAAAACACATACATGTGAATGTGTGATGTGACAATGGCTGCAATGTAATTGGGGTGCTGTGATGTGTAAAGGGGCACTATGACATGAACAGGCATGTACTGGCCATCGGGACTACCGGGAGTTTCCGGTGGGCCGATGGCTCAGTGGGCCGGTTCCAGCGGCCGCCTAATTTGCCTTTTGCATCGTTTCCCAGTTGTTCTGCGGTGAGGTCCGCCGCGATGTACCCCAATGTACCCTGATGTGCCCCATGTGCTTTGATGTGCCCCAATGTACCCTGATGTGCCCCATGCCCTTATGTGCTTTGTGCCCCGTGCCCTGATGTGCTGTGCCCCAATGTCGTGTGCCCTGATGTACTGTGACCTGTGCCCTGATGTGCTGTGTCCTGATGTGCCCTGATGTGCTGTGTCCTGATGTGCTGTGCCCTGATGTGCCCTGATGTGCTGTGCCCTGATGTGCTGTGTCCTGATGTGCTATACCCTGTGCCCTGATGTGCTGTGTCCTGATGTGCTATACCCTGTACCCTAATGTGCTGTGCCCTGATGTGCTATACCCTGTACCCTGATGTGCTGTGTCCTGATGTGCTATACACTGTACCCTGATGTGCTGTGTCCTGATGTGCTGTACCCTGTACCCTGATGTGCTGTGTCCTGATGTGCTATACCCTGTACCCTGATGTGCTGTGTCCTGATGTGCTATACACTGTACCCTGATGTGCTGTGTCCTGATGTGCTGTACCCTGTACCCTGATGTGCTGTGTCCTGATGTGCTATACACTGTACCCTGATGTGCTGTGTCCTGATGTGCTATACCCTGTACCCTGATGTGCTGGGCTCTGTACCCTGATGTGCTGTACCCTGTGCCCTGATGTGCTGTGCCCTGATGTGCTGGGCTCTGTACCCTGATGTGCTGTGTCCTGATGTGCTGTACCCTGTACCCTGATGTGCTGTGTCCTGATGTGCTATACCCTGTACCCTGATGTGCTGTGTCCTGATGTGCGGTGTCCTGATGTGCTATACCCTCTACCCTGATGTGCTGTGCCCTGATGTGCTGTGCCCTGATGTGCTGTGTCCTGATGTGCTGTGTCATGATGTGCCCTGATGTGCTGTGCCCTGATGTGCTATACCCTGTACCCTGATGTGCTGTGTCCTGATGTGCTATACCCTGTACCCTGATGTGCGGTGTCCTGATGTGCTATACCCTCTACCCTGATGTGCTGGGCTCTGTACCCTGATGTGCTGTACCCTGATGTGCCCTGATGTGCTGTGTCCTGATGTGCCCTGATGTGCTGTACCCTGATGGGCTATACCCTGTACCCTGATGTGCTGGGCTCTGTACCCTGATGTGCTGTGTCCTGATGTGCTATACCTTGTACCCTGATGTGCTGGGCTCTGTACCCTGATGTGCTGTGACCTGATGTGCTATACCCTGTACCCTGATGTGCTGTGTCCTGATGTGCTATACCCTCTACCCTGATGTGCTGGGCTCTGTACCCTGATGTGCTGTACCCTGTGCCCTGATGTGCTGTGCCCTGATGTGCTGTGTCATGATGTTCTGTGTCCTGTCCCCTGATGTGTTATGCCCTGGGTCGGTCTGGATGAAGTCCAGGGCCACATTTTTGTCCCAGTCCAGCCCTGGACATGAAGGGGACTCTAATGTAACGGGGGCGCTGTGATGTGTAAAGGGGCACTATAATGTGGAAAGGTCTGCAATGCAATGGGGGCTGTGATATGAGGAGGCTGCAATGTAATGGGTGCTGTGATATGACGAGGCTGTAATGTTTTTTAAAGATAAATCTATGTTTGTGTCTGTTTTTTGAGATGTTGGGGTGAAAAGCAAAATTGAATTGGGGGGGGGCCCAAAAAAAATGTTTGCCCGGGGTCCAAACCATATTAAAGACGGCCCTGCACGGGAGTCTATGCCCCCTCCCCCCCCCCCCCCCCCCGTGCTGTCTGCTGGGACACGCACGGGTCCCAGAGACAGCAGGGAACAGTAGGGAACCAGGAAGTGAAGCCGCAACGCTTCACTTCCTGATTCCCTTACAAAGAATGGTGGCGGCAGCACCCGAGTACCGAGGGACAGTTCGGTCTCGGGCACAACATCGCTGGACCCTGGGACAGGTAAGTGTCCTTATTTTAAAAGTCAGCAGCTGCAGTATTTGTAGCTGCTGACTTTTACATTTTTTTTCGCGGGACTCCCTCTTTAAGTCTTTAGTTAGCCCCCCCTTCTTGCAAAGCAGGCTGGGCTTGGTAGTTCCACCCCCTGTAGAAATCAATGGGGCTGTATTGTGATGAGACTTCAAGTCCTGTGGTCTTCTGCTGCTGCTTGATTGGCTCCCTCTCCCTGCCAATAGGGACACAGGAAGAGGAGAGGGAGGGGGAGAAATCCTCCACAGGGTCTAACAGGCGTGGTCTCCCTCAGTGAGTGCCTATGTTAGTGTCTATTCAGTCCGGCGGTCACTGGCGGTAAAGGCGGGAGGTGCGGGACCACAGGTGATAGAGTAGCCCCCACTACACACTCCCTCCACCAAAGATTATTTTGTCCGCCAAAGGAGGTAAAGAGTCTATGACCTGTTACATGCTTTTGATATACACACGAAAAAAAAACAAAAAAACAGGTTAGTGTGCACAGGAAACCATACAATTTACATCTGCATAAAACCCTGGCAGAGGAACATCCCACCAATTAGCATAGGAGGGGAAGTTGTCCTGCCTACAGGTCACCTTAACTGGAATGGCCCAGTTAGATGTGCCAGGGAGTGAGTGTCAGAAACCAAGAAACAGGCCGAGACAGAAGTACAGTAAATCACACTTTATAATCATAAAAGTAAAAAGAACAAACGTAGTCAAAACATAGCCAAAGTTCAGTAACCGGAACGGATAGTCAGCCAAGTCAGAAGTCAGGGATCAATGTAGTGGAACAGCAAGCAGGATCTGGACCCAGAAGGGATGTCAGCAAAGCAAGTCTTGAACAGGATCGCAGGAGATTTGTGAGTTTCTGTGATGTTGACCAAGGTGAAGGCAGAGATCCTCTGGACTGGATGGCTTAAGTAGGCAGGACTGACAAGCAGGATATCATCAACAGCTGAGTAACTGTGGAGAGATAGGAGCTGGCAATTAGCCGACAGCTGAGCGGCCAGCTCAGAGAAGGAAGGGCTGAGCCCAGCCCTGACAGTGAGTTGGGATTGTCCACCATCAAATCTGCGGTGGAAGGGTCATTTACTTCAAGAGTCCTTTTTACAATGAGAACAACCTCCTCAGAGCTTTCACCCAAAGTATAATATGTTAGTCTTTAGGGCGGGTGAATAACCCTTCGCTCTCGCTGTTGTTTAGGTTGTGGGGTTACAGGCACACTGGTCTCTTCTTCTTCCTGCATATCAGCTTCAACTTCCTCAATGAAGGATGGAAAGTCTTAGGGGTCTGTTGTCAGCAGGGAAGATTGAGGGTCTTCCAACTCTTCAAAAGGTGGACTTTGAGGTACAAACTCAGGAGCCTCTGGTCTGAGAGTCACCTCAGTCACCTTGGGAGGAGAAGAAAAGGGGGGGGGTGGCAGGTCCTTTCATTTGAGATGGCCACAGACAATCTTTCTGTTCCTCCTTGCTGTTTTCACCTTCAGCAAGGGGTACAGAGTGAGATCTAGTAACTGGCCGGGATCTTTGAGAGGCCATGGGTGTGGACTGTAAATCTGGCTGTGATGGTACATGAACTGCTTCTGACAGAGGCAACAGATTTGCAATGCCAAGTCTTCAGCGGGCCTGTGCTTCCCTCTGGCCGGATTTGATATGCTGGGTGTTCTGGCAGATGCTTGCAAACAGGACCGCCATCAGGGGGGTACAGGCAGTACTCCTGTAAGGGACCCGAGCATCCCCGGAGGGGCCCGCCCTTCCCCCCTCCGGGGGCCGCTACAGAGAGCGAGAGGGGAGCATACACATTCTGTTGCTGATATAACATCCAGCACAGCCAGGGAATGTGATGGGCAAGCAAGCCAGCTGGATGTCCACTGTGCAGCGTGGACTAGAGACTGTCAGATGAGAGCTGTGATGTCGGGTATGGGCGGGACTACTACTCATACCGCCCCCTTTGTCAAGCAACCAGTGTATAGGGGAAGAGGCATTCGTACATTGCTGGCTGGGGAAAAGGTACCAAGGCAGGTTTTTTCAGATCTCAGTTTGTGCATTAATTGAAAGTGGGGGTAGAGCAGCTCTCCCATGGCTCCTTCAACAGCCTCCCTGCTCTGCACCAGGATCCTTATCTCCTATCTGGTCGGGGAGTTCAGAAGCTGAAAAGGAGTTTACAGAAAAGTACTTTTACAAAGGTAATCATGTGGAGGATGGTGGAGCTTTGGGGGATGGGAAGATGAGGGGAGAGGAGAGGTGTGTGTATTGCAGAAGTCATTACCAGTGGAGGAGAGGTGCAGTATTGGGATGTACATGGATGAATGGACTCTGTACCTAGTGTTCTCTTGAACCCTGTACATAACATACACCAGAACCCAGCTTCCTGTACATAACATACACCAGAACCCACCTTCCTGTACATAACGCATGCCAGAACCCACCTTCTTGTACATAACGCACGCCAGAACCCACCTTCCTGTACATAACACACGCCAGAACCCACCTTCCTGTACATAACATACACCAGAACCCACCTTCCTGTACATAACATACACCAGAACCCACCTTCCTGTACATAACATACACCAGAACCCACCTTCCTGTACATAACATACACCAGAACCCACCTTCCTGTACATAACGCATGCCAGAACCCACCTTCCTGTACATAACGCACGCCAGAACCCACCTTCCTGTACATAACGCACGCCAGAACCCACCTTCCTGTACATAACATACACCAGAACCCATCTTCCTGTAGATAACATACACCAGAACCCACCTTCCTGTACATAACATACACCAGAACCCACCTTCCTGTACATAACATACACCAGAACCCACCTTCCTGTACATAACATACACCAGAACCCACCTTCCTGTACATAACATACACCAAAACCCACCTTCCTGTACATAACGCATGCCAGAACCCACCTTCCTGTACATAACGCACGCCAGAACCCACCTTCCTGTACATAATGCACGCCAGAACCCACCTTCCTGTAGATAACATACACCAGAACCCACCTTCCTGTACATAACATACACCAGAACCCACCTTCCTGTACATAACATACACCAGAACCCACCTTCCTGTACATAACGCACACCAGAACCCACCTTCCTGTACATAACGCACGCCAGAACCCACCTTCCTGTACATAACGCATGCCAGAGCCCACCTTCCTGTACATAATGCACGCCAGAACCCACCTTCCTGTACATAACATACACCAGAACCCACCTTCCTGTACATAACATACACCAGAACATACCTTCCTGTACATAACGCACACCAGAACCCACCTTTCTGTACATAACGCACTCCAGAACCCTCCATCCTGTACATAACGCACGCCAGGACCCACCTTCCTGTATACAATGCACTCCAGAACCCACCTTCCTGTGCACAACGCATGCCAGAACCCACCTTCCTGTACACAACGCACGCCAGAACCCACCTTCCTGTACACAACGCACGCCAGAACCCACCTTCCTGTACACAACGCACGCCAGAACCCACCTTCCTGTACATAAAGCATGCCAGAACCCACCATCCTGTACATAACGCACGCCAGAACCCACCTTCCTGTACATAACGCATGCCAGAACCCACCTTGCTGTACATAACGCATGCCAGAACCCACCTTCCTTCCTGTACATAACGCACTCCAGAATCCTGCACTCTGTACCTAGCACTCGTCTGAACCCTACACTCTGTACCTAGCACTCGCCTGAACCCTATACTCTGTACCTCACACTTTCCTGAACCCTGCACTCTGTACGTAAGTGTCAGCAGGGTACAGACTGGTCTGCATATAATGTACAGTACGGTGTCAGTGTATAAGATCAGTCTGTATTGTATAATGACACTGTACTGTATTGGAGTGGGGGTTTGCATTGTGGATGGTAGGGGTTGTAGACAAAAATTCCTTGCACCGGCCCTGTCTATCCACATCCACACACAGCATCATCCATCCATCCCTCCAGTCTCCACAATGTATCCACATCCACGCCCAGCACCATCCATCTATCCATTCCTCCAGTCTCCACAATGTGGGCAGATTCGGTGGGACGGCCAGTGGGCGGGCCCTGGGGAATGTTGGTGATCAGGCCCCGGGGGGGCCCAGGCCTAAAGCTGTGTAAGGGGCCCCAAATAGGGCTGCGACTTCCGGTGGTCAGTCAACTTGTGCTTTCCAGGGACACCCAGGTTTCTCAGCAGTACCTTGTCATCCGGCTGTAGGTCCTGCACTGGTACCCTGAGGTCAAAGTTTATTTTGTTTCTCTGTCCTCGGACATATGAGGCAGCTTGAGCCTTAACATAGGCAATTTTCAGATGTCTCTGCAGGCGATCCACATACCCTCTGTGGGAAGTTGCTGAGGTATGGTCAAGGGATGTGCCGAAGTCCAAGTCTACTGGCAGCCGGGCCTACGGTCCGAACATCAAACTATAGGGAGATTAACCTGTGGCATCATTGGCGGTGCTGTTATAAGCATGCATAATAGCCACTATATGCTTGCTCCAGTGCTGCTTTTGTTCTGAACTTAGAATTCTGAGCATATCCAGGAGGATTCGGTTGAATCTCTCTGGTTGAGAATCTCCTTGAGGATGATACGGGGTGGTTTTAAAACTTGATCTTACAGGATCTAACAAATATCTATAAGCCTGAATGATTTTTGGCCATAAAATTTGATAAGGGGGGCTAACCCATCCATATGTACCACCTAATATCTCTATTTTGATGTGGAATGTCTCTGAAATTATGTGAGATCTAACGTTAAAACCACTTGATCTTACCGGATCTAATGAATATCTATTAGCCTGAATGATTTTTGGCCAGAAAATTGCAAGTTGGGGGGGGGGCTAACCTGTCCATATGTACCACCTAATATCTCTATTTTGATGTGTAATATCTCTGAAATTATGTGAGATCTAACGTTAAAACCACTTGATCTTACCGGATCTAACGAATATCTATTAGCCTGAATGATTTTTGGCCAGAAAATTTGATAAGGGGGGGCTAACCCGTCCTTATGTACCACCTAACATCTCTATTTTGATGTGGAATATCTCTGAAATTATGTGAGATCTAACGTTAAAACCACTTGTTCTTACCGGATCTAATGAATATCTATTAGTCTGAATGATTTTTGGCCAGAAAATTTGATAAGGGGGGGCTAACCCATCCATATGTACCGCCTAATATCTCTATTTTGATGTGGAATATCTCTGAAATGATGTGAGATCTAAAGTTAAAACCACTTGATCTTACCGGATCTAATGAATATCTATTAGCCTGAATGATTTTTGGCCAGAAAATTTGATAAGGGGAGCAGCCCCCCCTCATTAATCACTTAAGTCTTTAATTATGTGAGATCTAATGTTAAATCCATTTGATCTTACCGGATCTAACAAATAGCTTCCAAAATAGCTAACCGTTTGGTCAATTTTTTGATAAGGGGGGCTGATGACGGGTTAGCCCCCCCCCAGCAAATAACTGTTAATATTGCTTCTTCTGTGTGAGATCTAACGCAAACAATGGTTGATCTAACCTGATCTAACAAAGATCTAACAAACTGCATAAGATTTTTTCAAAAATTTTGATATGGGGGGCTAACCCGGTAGAGGTGTCAAATTCAGCTGTGCGGGAGAGCAGAGCCGATGCGTGTCCTTTCATATATATGTGCTACCTGCATGCAGCTCAGTGCTAGTACAGAAAAACAAAACAAATGGCTCATTCACGCTGTACAGGCCTCGGCACCCTTGAGGAAAAAAAACAACAGAAAAAAGTTCTGGCTTCAGGTACAGTTTAGGAACGGTGCCAGTCTAATATTAGACTAAACTCAAAAATGCACAGAGGTAGCTGGCATATAGAGCCCCACCAATACTGAAATGCAGACACAATCCTGCATTGCCATCTACTGGTCAGTTCTCATATTGCATATACACAGCATATCCAGCCTGGATGGTTAAAGTGGTTGTAAACCCATTACAACCACTTTAACCTACAGGTAAGCCTAGTTTAAGGCTGACCTGTAGGTGCAAGAAATATTTCCCAAACCTAAAAGGTTTAGGAGATATTTTCAGAAATAGTGGCACTGATGTCTACGGCGCATGCGCCGTAGACATTGGGCGCAGGCGCACTGAGCGTGCCATTTCTAACGGCGATTTCTAACGTGCCATTTCTAACGGCGATCATGTTGTTAATGGCGGCACCAGCTATGCATACTAGCTTATTATAACCTAGTCTTGCAGGGTGTATTTTTTTTTCAGAGGCTTTATTTCCTCTTTAAAGCCATATTAAACCCCTAAATTAAAAAAAGTTATATATCGCAGCTTACCAATCTTTTTTTTTTTTTTAACAAACAAAGGTGTTTTATTGTTGTCAAATAGGTTGAATAAAAAAGCATATCCATAGGTATAGTACATATCATCACATGGAATACATGTGTGTACATACAGATCCAGAAAATACAGTGAACAAGTACAACATGCAGCAAAAGTTTGCATACAGGTAGCATGTGGACTAGGTTAATACATTCCGCGTAGGTGTCTAGTAGTATACCTTTTACAGTTACCTATCTTAGGATATGAGATCCTCACAGTACGTTAATCAGAGCTCCATGGGGCCCAGACTTTTTCATATTTCCACTTACAGCCTCTGTTCAAATATGTAATCCTATACATGGGTAGTGCAGCTTTGATCAGTGCCTTCTAGGAGGAGATGGAGGGGGGGTCTGGTAGGATCCATTTGAGGAGGATTTCTTTTTTGGCATAAAAGAATAGGTATGCAATTAGTAGTTTTAAGTGGTGTGGTCTTTGCTCCTCATCGTGAACTCCCAGTAATGCCAACTCAGGTGACATTGGGAGTGCCAGTTGCAGTCTGGAGTTAACTTCCCTAAAGACCTTCGTCCAGTAAGTGGAAATTACAGGACAGTCCCAGAACATGTGGAAGAAGGTTCCTATATGTGCTTTACATTTGGGACACTCGGGGTCTTTGTCTGGGTACATCCTGTGAAGTCTTTGGGGCGTATAATATATACTATGCAAAAATTTTACCTGTATTAGCTTATCTCTAGAGGAGATGACCAATCTGGGGCCATACTTCAGGCAGTCCTCCCATCCCTCCCTATCTAGTGAGGGTATGTCACTGTGCCATGTTTCCCACAAACTTTCTATTTTTGGGGACTCATTGCCCAATAACGCACTATACAGAGTAGAAAGAGGCTTGGTTAGATCTCCTGGAGCCAATAGTTCCTCTATAGGATCAGCTTTGAGTGTGATCGGCCGGGGGAATTGGGCTCTAGTGGCATGTTTGAGCTGTAGGTATCTGAATGCCATCCAGGTTGGTAAATTATATTTAACCTTCAGATCCGCAGACTTCAGTAGGGTACCCTGGGGCATGATGTGGTCCAGTGTCATGATGCCAAACCTGGCCCACAACTGTGGATCCGGAATGGAACGAAGTTGTGATAGGGTGGTATTGCCCCACAAAGGTTGTGCCGGAGACCACTGATCCGGCCGCAAAAAGCGCCGCCGGGCAGCGGTCTAAACCCGCCACGTTACCCTGGTTGGTCCCGGTGTTGTCTCATATGCCCCGGGACCCCTATATGAAAAGCTGCGGAGCCCAGCGAGGGAGCCCAAGCAGTTCGCCTCCAGGCATACCGCCGCATTGGATCTATCCCCTTGGTACCACCACTGGACTGTCACTAGTACCGCCGCCCAGTAATAAACTTGAAAATTGGGTAGGGCTAACCCACCCAGGTGGGCAGATAGCCAGAGCATGGATCTGGCCAACCGCGGTATCGCCCCATTTCATATAAAGGAACCTATGCATTTGTTTATCTCTTTGAAGAAGCTGACTGGGATCCATATCAGGCAGTTTCTGAATAAATAATTAAATTTGGGTAATATGATCATTTTTAGTAGGTTAATGCGGCCTATCAAATTTAGTGGCAATTTTGACCATGTTGAACACTTGGATCTAAGGGTCGACAAGACAGGCATCAGATTTTTCCCCAAGAAGTCCGAGTGATGTTTTGTCACCTGGACCCCCAAATAACAAAATTCCTCAACCCAGCAGAGAGGAGTGGAGGCCGCCCCACGGATGGCTCCCTCATCTAGGGGGAAAAGTATTGACTTGACCCAGTTAATCCTCATACCTGAGTATCCTCCAAACGTGTCAAATATACGTAGGGCAGCTAAGAGCGAGGGGCCCACGTCGTTAAGGTATAGTAATGCGTCGTCCGCGTACACGGACAGCCGCTCCTCCAGCTTACCCAGCCGCAAGCCCAGCACATCTGGAGCATTTCTGACCAAAATGGCCAGAGGCTCCAGGGCCGAGGCAAAGAGGCTGGGGGAGAGCGAGCAACCCTGTCTCGTGCCACGGAAAAGGGGGCGAATGGCACTGACAGCCAGTTGTTCGTGCGAACCCGTGCCCTCGGCCCTAGGAGCTGGATACCATGTATAAATTTAGGGCCGAAGCCAAATCGACGTAAGACCTCCCACAGATAGGTCCATTCGAATGCCTTTTTAGCGTCTAATGAGGCGATTACCCTAGTGCCTTGGCAAGGATTTTTGCAAAAATCTTTGCATCAACGTTTAAAAGGGAAATAGGCCTATATGACGAGCAGTCTAGAGGATCCTTACCCGGCTTAGGGACAAAAACTATGACAGCCTCGTTCATTGAGTCTGGTAAGGCCTCAAGAGAATCAACGTTGGAGAATAATGTCTGTAATTTGGGAGCTAGTTCTGTGAAGGTAGAATAGAATTCAGAGGGCAACCCATCCGCCCCCGGAGCCTTCCCACTCTTCAGCCGTCCCATAGAAATCTGGACCTCTTCCAGCGTAACATTCTCCTCCAACCTCTTCCTGTCTCCCTCAGACAGGGCGGGAAAGGACACAGAGTCTAAAAAGGTCAGTAGGTCAGATTCTGTATAGTAAGCCCTAGATGTATATAGTTCTTCAATTTGTATCCTTAAGTCTAGCATCAGACAGATCACGTAGCGCCTGTTGCCAGGCTTGATATTGAGCCTCAGTCTGGTTGGAAATATAGTCAACCTCTAGTTTGATGGACCTACCCTCCAGCTCCTCCAGGGCCTGGGCTCTTTCTCGTTTAGTGCGTGATATCTTGGAGATAAATTCTCCTCTAACCCAGGCCTTAAAAGAATCCCAAAGTACTGGGGGAGGGGCTGAGTCAGTATTCTCAGTCCAGTAGTTGCATATGGATGCCGTAATAGGCTCCTGGAGCTTCTCCTCTGCTGCCCAGTAGCTAGAAAGTCGTCATAGGCGGGACCCAGAGGGAACAGTTAGTGTTAAAGAAAGACACAAGGGAGCGTGGTCAGAGATCCCTCTGGGAAGCATAGAGATATCCTGGACACATTGTAGGGCTGATCTAGATCCAAACGCCAGGTCAATTCTAGATAGTGTTTTAAAGGTGGAGGAGTGGCAGGTATGTTCCCTTTCTTTCAGGTGCGTGTGTCTACACACATCCGTAAGGGCGAAAGTGTCCGCCCACTGCCGGAGGTGAGGAGAGTCATGAGTTGACGTACACATCCTATCCACATCAGCGCATGGAACCATATTAAAATCACCCATCAGAAGTACCAAGCCGGTGTCCAGCTGGACTACCTTCTGCATAATGTCATGAAGGATTTGGATTGATGCCGGCGGGGGAAGATACAACCCAACCAGTACTATCATAAATGTTTGCGTGTACTATGACATACCTGCCCTCCTTATCAGTCTTTATAGCAATGGGTTTAAAGGGTAGGGATTTCCGGACCAGGATGCCGACCCCACGAGCATATGTAGAATAAGTGGGGTGATAGTTTAACCCCTCCCATGGTCTTTTCAAGGAGATTGTCTTATGACCCTGAAGATGGGTCTCTTGTAGAATGCAAATGTCAGGATTATGTTTCTGTAGAAAGCAGAACACCAGGGATTGTTTCACCGCTGAGTTTAGGCCCCTAACATTCCAAGAAATTACTGTAATTGGAGCCATTCGAGGTATATGGGAGAAATCAGTGTAGAGGTAGAAGGCTCGCGGGGCAGCATCCTGGCCCCATGCATGAGGAACACTGTAGCACATATGACACTGTACCAAATTACCTTAAGTATAGACATCACAAAACACCTGAGGTGACAAAAAAACACCTTTAACAATCCCAACCGTTTTCCTAACCCTCCCCCTCCCCGCATCCCAATCCCCAACCTAGGAATGCTTAGAACCCCAAACATTATACACCCAATGCTAGGGAGCGTGTACCAGTGGGTGTATATATACACTGAGGGGGGAGCGACCCCGCAGATCTGGAGAGGCTCCACTGCCAGTGCAGGAGAGAATCAACACAGTTATTAGGTTTCATCTCCATCCGTCAAATGTGCACCAAGAGATAACAAAACTCATACCCTTTACGCATTTAAACATGAGCGGGGGGGGGAATAGCATACGATTAGACCCCAAGAGAGAAACAATCCCATCCCCTTGAATAATAGTCCTTTTAGTCAGGGCTAAGGATAAACCTTCTGCATTAATATTTCACAGTCTGCACAGAAGTACAGGGCTACAGTACCTTTTACCTGACACTAGAGTCCGCCAGTGAGTCAGAAGTTAGTGCAAGATAAGTCTGGCCATTTTGGTCACTCTTCAGCAGGAGGAGTGAGACTCTGACACTAGGGTCCTCCAATGAGTCAGAAGTTAGTGTAAAGGAAGTCTTTCCAGTTTGGGCACTTTACAGCAGGAGGAATGAGACTCTGTGCAGGAAAAAAAAAAGGGGGGGGGGGAAGAAGGGGGGGGGACCCCCCCCCCCAACATATAAGGTAATCCCTGCAGCAGGAAACAGAATTTCGGCATAAGCCATGAAATCCGGAGTACTTAATGGTGAACAGAAACCTGAGTGTGCACAACTGCACAAGATCACCTGGTCTGTCCAGGGGCACTTTCTTCAAACATTGCAAACAAGTAGGTCAGGCACAACAGGTGCAACAGATGTAGAAGGCAACCTCACACCTGGAGGATGATCTCCCCCAGACATCCGCCCCAAGGTCCATCCGTCAGGTAATTTATGAACAGAAGAGGGGGGCTGTAATACTGAGGTAAGAGGTTGTTAAATGTGGGGAGACCAGCAGCCATCAGCGGTGCGGGGGGAGGGATTCTAGCCAGGCAGATGCATCTCTGGGAGAAATAAAAACCTTGTGGTTTCACTATCTTGAACCCGCAATCTTGCCGGGAACAGGATACTATACTTAATGCCCTTTACTCGCAAAGCAGCTTTTACTTGGTCAAAAGAGCGCCTCATTTTTTGCGTTTCCACTGAGTAGTCTGGGAAAATCAAAAGTTTGCTGATTTGATATGCCAGTTCCCCCTGTATGGTGTATGAATAAATAATATCCCTGATGCATGTGAAATTACTATTGTTGCAATGAGGCGAGGATTTTAAATGAATGAATGGATATATTAAATAAATAAAGGGAATGGAAATAGATGGTGTGAATCAAGTGCACAGAGCCTCCTTTCCTCCCTCTCTCCCCAGCACATAGAGACACTACTAATCCTTTACTTGCTATCCAGCTTGAATCCATTGGTACTTCACCTGCTGCCCAGCCAGATTCTACTGATCCTTTATACACTGACCAGCCTTACTTCATTGATATGCCACCAGCTATCAAATCTGATGCCACTGATCTTCTACCTACTGTTCAGGCTGACACTACTAATCCTTTACCCGCTATTAAGCTTGACTCCATTGGTACTTCACCTGTAGCCAGATTCCACTGATCCTTTACCCGCTGACCAGCCTGATACGCCACCAGCTATCCAGTCTGATGCCACTGATCCTCTACCTACTGTGCACTCTGACTACTAATCCTTTACCTGCTATCCAGCTTGAATCCATTGGTATTTCACCTGTTGCCCAGCCAGATTCCACTGATCCTTTACCCGCTGACCAGCCTGACTTCATGGATACGCCACCAGCTGTCAAATCTGATGCCACTGATCTTCTACCTACTGTTCAGGCTGACACTACTAATCCTTTACCCGCTATCTAGCTTTACTCCATTGGTACTTCACCTGCTGCCCAGACAGATTCCACTGATCCTTTAACCACTGACCAGCCTGATACGCCACCAGCTATCTAGTCTGATGCCACTGATCCTCTACCCACTGTCCACTTTGACTACTAATCCTTTACCTGCTATCCAGCTTGAATCCATTGGTATTTCACCTGTTGCCCAGCCATATGCCACTGATCCTTTACTGCTGACAAGCCTGATGTTGCTTATATTCCACCTGCTGCCCAGCCTGCCTCTGCTAGTTTTGTGCCTGCTGCCCAGTCAGTCTCTGGTACTAGGGTCAAGATATCACCAGCTCCAGAGGTCTAATACCTCTGCATCTTCATGCTTGTTGCATGCCTGGCATAGGTTACCCGTTTGGTCCAAGATTCCTGTAGACAACTTTCATGAGCCATTTAATTAGGTTGTGTAAAAGCCTGGTGGTCCAGATTTCTGCTTTTTATTTACAGCTCCAGTAGTAGAGGTGTTCTGGGTAAGGGCAGATTTCCATCTGAATTTTGTCCTAATCCAGTTGTAATGTGTGCCTCTGCGATTCCAAGGGCATTAGGGGACCTTTTCTGGGGAACCAATGTCTTGGTAAGACCTGGGTGACTGTTAAAATACACTTACACTTACAGCTCCAGTAGTAGAGGTGTTCTGGGTAAGGGCAGATTTCCATCTGACGTTTGGCCTGATCCAGTTGTAATGTGTGCCCCTGCCACTCCAGGGGCATTAGGGGACCTTTTCTGGGGAACCAATGTCTTGGTAAGACCTGGGTGACTGTTAAAATACACTTATGCCCTGTACACACGGTCGGACTTTGTTCGGACATTCCGACAACAAAATCCTAGGATTTTTTCCAACGGATGTTGGCTCAAACTTGTCTTGCATTCACACGGGCACACAAAGTTGTCGGAAAATCCGATCGTTCTAAACGTGGTGACGTAAAACACGTACGTTGGGACTATAAACGGGGCAGTGGCCAATATCTTTCATCTCTTTATTTATTCTGAGCATGCGTATCACTTTGTCTGTCGGATTTGTGTACACACGATCGGAATTTCCGACAACGGATTTTGTTGTCGGAAAATTTTATATTCTGCTCTCAAACTTTGTGTGTCGGAAAATCCGATGGAAAATGTGTGATGGAGCCTACACACGGTCGGAATTTCGGACAACAAGGTCCTATCACACATTTTCCATCGGAAAATCCGACCGTTTGTACGGGGCATTACACTTACAACTCCAGTAGTAGAGGTTTTCTGGGTTAGGGCAGATTTCCATCTGACTTTTGTCCTGATCCAGTTGTAATGTGTGCCTCTGTGACTCCAAGGGTGTTAGGGGACCTATGCTGGGGAACCAATTCCTTGGAAAGACTTGGCTGACTGGTAAAATGAAAAGCAGTATGGGTTAAGGGACTCCATGTTAAGCCTGCAGATAGTCCATGGGATCCCAGCATTGGGATATTTTCTGCCTTGTGGAGCTGCAAAATCCAAGTGTTGTAATTCTTAAAGGATCTGATCTGTGGGGAACTCAGCCAGCTTCCAGACTTCAGCAGCAGGGCACTCAGCCAGCTTCCAAACCCAGGTGGCAGGGCACCTAGCCAGTTGCCAGAACCTGGCGGCAGGGTATCCAACAGACTGAAGGACTATCAATTTTCAAATGTACTTTTTATCATATTATAGGGCACTTTTAATGCAGAACAGGTTGCTTTCAACCAAACTATAAACACATCATATGGGTGGTGTCATGGCTGATAAACTATACAACACCATGAGAACTGCAGATCAAACAGAAATTAAGATGGAAGCTTCCTTGCTTGTAAAGGATAAGAGGTCAGTGGGCGCAATAATAACCACCAACAATGGTGTCAGTAGAAGCAATATTAACCCCCAAGCATTGATGTCAGTGGACGCAATACCTGAACCTAGGTAATATTATGCCTATTTGGATGGACTGTGCCCGCACGGGAGTGCTAGAGAGCCGCAACCTGGGAGCTGCCTTGCAGCGCAACATCCACACCTCCAGTGGCTCTGGTGAAAACCAGATGGCTCCTTAGACCCTGTGACTCTGGCACACCTCTGTTTGCATGCGGTCACACTGCTCCAACTCTAAAAAATAATCACAAAAATAGCTGAATTAAAAGAAAAATTGAGTCCATTCAAAGATACATCAGAATACAAAGAAAAATCTGTTCAAATACAAAAGTTTTTGGCTAATGCTGAAAAACCAAGTATGCACCCAGTGCTGCCAACCTATTGTTAAGCAAATGGGAAAACAAAGCAATTTTCAGAAAAAATGTACTGGAGCTAGTTCTTTTCAAGAGCTTCATAGAAGACATTGTGATTCTATGGAGAGGAAGTGAGGACACATTGAAATTTTTTTTTAAATTGGAATACATAAATAACAATGAGTTGGTGTTCACTGGTAATTGGGATAAGCTGTCTATCAATTTTTAGGATCTGGTTATTTTCAAACAGGATGGCCATGTATACACTAAAACCTTCTTAAGGGAAACTGATAGAAACCGTTACATCCCAACAGTCAGCTGTCACCACCCGAAGTGGTTAGGGGGTATCCCCAAAGAGCAATTAATGCACATTAGGCACAATTGTAACAGAATAGATGATTATTTACATCAGACGAACTAATTTAAAGGTTTACTAATAAAGGGTTTAACAGGGAAATACTAAAATCAACACAAAAGCAGGTTAAAGAAATGAATAGAGATCTACTACTAGGAGATAAACCAAGAAATACAAAATTAAAAAAATGGGCATGAAACGACTTTTCTAATGGATTATACTAGAGATTACAGATCTATTGAAAATATCATAAAAAAATCAAATTCATAGGGACCAAGTGGGCTTCATGCCGACTTGACAAGCTGGTGACAATGTGCGAAGGGCAGTGCTTCTGTAACATATTGCTAAAACGCGCCAGATCCCTTTATGCTTTCTTTCCCTTGATATCAAGAAGGCCTTTGATTCTGTAGCATGGCCATATTTGCATTACTCCCTACAGAAATAGGGTTTTGGCCCACATTTTATAAAATGGATTGCATCACTTTATAATAAACCTAAACCATATATAAAATACGCAGGGTACAGGTCAGACTCCTTCAATATAGAAAAGGAGTACACGTCAGGGTTGCCCACTATCCCCCCTCCTATTTTCTCTTCTAATAGAACCCCTAGCTCAACAAATCAGAACCAATCCTACGATAACAGGTATAGAAATAGGGGGATATCAGCACAAACTTTGTATGTTTGCAGATGATATCCTGCTGTTTCTATCATCTACATAAGTCTCAGGCCCTAATCTCCTGCCCGTTCTCAATAGGTTTGTGGCCTTTTCCGGCCTTGTAATTAATCCTAAGAAATGCCTGGCTCTTAATTTATCCCTCTCCAATATGGATGTGGTTGCAGTTAAGAATGGTCTCCCCTTTACCTGGGTGGAAATCGATTCTGTATCTTGGAATACACCTCACAGCTTCTAATACAGACCTATTCAAAGCCAACTATCCTCCGATACTGGGACAGGCCTATTGAAACAATGGTCACACCTTCCATTATCATGGATAGGTAAGATTAATGTAACAAAAATGACGATTCTGCCCAAACTATTATATTTGTTCAGAGTCCTAGAGATCCCAATTCCTTCCTATTATTTGAGACTAGTACAGAAAAGGCAAACAAGATATTTGGGGGAGACAAGAAGAGGAGGCGCCTCTGGGTGCAGACTGTATAACAGGTTTTAATCAAACAAGAGTTGTAAACATAACTCACATTTTTTCAGTAAAAAAAGGCACGGTATGGTCCAAAACAATGGGGGGCATCAGTGATGTCAGTCCCCTGGAAGCTAGTGGATGTGCTTTCTCTGTACTCGTCTCCAGAACCACAAGATGGTATTCAGTCGGCAACGGTGAATGGGCGTCAAAACGAGGCTTGGGATGCAGACTGGAATCCAGGCGGAGGGTGATGACGTCACTGGAAATGCAACGCGTTTCTCGAGCTGGCAGGCCGTGGATAGCGTGATGGTCGCACTCCTTTCTCAAGCTGATTGACAGGGACCACTAACAGGGAATATATACAGTACCTGACCGCGAGATTGTGTTTCCAGCGCGATCCCATCGTTCTCAGCGACAGGGTACTGTGCATCTCGTGCTGGCTCGCTCATCGGGAAAGGAAAACTGTTTTTTCCTTTCGCGATCAGCGACAGGCAGTGCTGACAGCTGTCTGGTATGAATCAAGAGGGGGAACGCCGCGCCAAATTTTAAATATAAAAAAGGCGTGGGTTACCCCCCCAGGGGCATACCAGGCCCTTAGGTCTGGTATGGATTTTAAGGGGAACCCCCTACGCCGAAAAATTGGCGTGGGGTTCCCCCCCAAAATCCATACCAGACCCTTATCCAAGCACGCAGCCTGGCCGGTCAGGAAAGGAGGTGGGGACAAGCGAGCGCTCCCCCCGAACCATACCAGGCCGCATGCCCTCAACATGGGGGGTGGGTGCTTTGGGGCAGGGGGGCGCCCTGCGGGCCCCCCCACCCCAAAGCACCTTGTCCCCATGTTGATGAGGACAAGGGCCTCTTCCCGACAACCCTGGCCGTTGGTTGTCGGGGTCTGCGGGCGGAGGGCTTATCGGAATCTGGGAGCCCCAGATCCCAGCCCCCCACCCTATGTGAATGAGTATACCCCTACCCATTCACCTGGGGGAAAAAGTGTCAGCGGAAGACAGCGTCATATCAACATCGGAAGAAGAGAAGAAGGAACAAGGCGGCGAAGACCAGGCCACCGCTAGCGGCAGAAGATAGTGGAGGAGCCCGGCAGAAGAACCGGACACCGGGAGAAGAGGCCGGAGAGCGGGAGAAGAAGCGGACACCAGGAGAAGAGGCCCGGAGAGAGCGGAGAAGTCGGAAGAAGACCCCCGAAGTCGGAAGAAGACACTTTTCCCCCAGGTGAATGGGTAGGGGTACCATGTACCCCATACTCATTCACTTAGGGTGGTTGGATCTGGGGGCCCTCTTATTAAAGGGGATCCCAGATTCCGATAAGCCCCCCCCCGCAGACACCGACAACCAACAGCCAGGGTTGTTGGGAAGAGGCCCTTGTCCTCATCAACATGGGGACAAGGTGCTTTGGGGTGGGGGGGCCCACAGGGCGCCCCCCTGCCCCAAAGCGCCCACCCCCCCCCCATGTTGAGGGCATGTGGCCTGGTACGGTTCAGGGGGACGCTCGCTTGTCCCCACCCCCTTTCCTTACCGGCCGGGCTGCGTGCTCGGATAAGGGTCTGGTATGGATTTTGGGGGGCACACCCACACCGATTTTTCGGCGTAGGGGGTTCCCCTTAAAATCCATACCAGACCTAAGGGCCTGGTATGCCCCTGGGGGGGAACCCACGCCATTTTTTTATTTAAAATTTTGCACGGCGTTCCCCCTCATGATTCATACCAGACAGCTGTCAGCACTGCCTGTCGCTCATCGTGAAAGGAAAAAACTGTTTTACTTTCCCGACGGGGCTCGCAGGTGTCAAATCTCGCCGATAACAGCGGCGAGATTGACACAATATTGTGGTCATCTACTGTAGGGGGAGGGAAGGGGAGTGGCCAGAGTGTGGAATTAGCCTTGTGTAATGGTGCATCACTGTGATGTGATACCTCAGCACACGAAAGGGAACGTTATGTAAAACAGTTTAGCATCATAAAATATCATTAGAAGGCAAAAATGGTGAGCAGCAATCATGGGTTATAATAAACATGATAAGACAAACACACAATAGAAATAGTATACAAATATGGTAAAAGAGCAAATTATTAAGAACAACAATAAAATCAATTAGGAATATGTGGGGAAGAGTATGGTGTATGAATAAATAATATCCCTGATGCATGTGAAATTACTATTGTTGCAATGAGGCAAGGATTTTAAATGAATGAATGGATATATTAAATAAATAAAGGGAATGGAATTAGATGGTGTGAATCAATGGGAATAAAATGTATGGGATGAAGTGAGGCAGTAAAAGGGCCAAAATAAAAGAAAAAAAAAGGGGGTGGACAATGGGGGATATATGGAAATGTGTATAGATAAATAAATTGATATATTAACAATATGGTGTGGGCAGAGGGTAATGTATGTATGCATGTGTGGATGTAAACTTAAAGGCATACTATATGTGAAGAGGTAAGATGGGAGGGAGGGGAGGAGGGAAAGAAAAAGAAGGGAAGGAAGAACGAACTGGGGGGAGGGAGGGGAGAGGGCTGGAAAAAATGAGGAGGGGAGCAAGAGTGTGGAGGTAAAAAAGGAGGAAAAGAATAAAGGAAAAAAAGGGGAGGGGGAAAAAAAGAGAGAAAGGAAGAGGGAGGGGGCAAATGGGTGAGGGAGAAGGAGAATTGGGAAGAGGGGGTGGGGGAGGGAGGGTTTTGAGAAGGAAAGGGGTATGTGCAGCCATACTCACAGAGGGCCCGCCACCCCCATGGGGGGAATGAGGGAATGAATGGGAGGCCAACCTATAGGTTATATATGGAAAAAATTGGTTAGATTTCATAGAGATCGTGGTGGATAAGGTTAAAACTGAGGATAAGTCAAATATAATACTATACAATAATGTATCTAAAATGGTAGTAAAATGGCTATAAGAACAGAGATAAATGAGGGGATGTTAGGTATTAAAGAATGGTAGATACTTCAATATATTCATTGATTCCTCCTGGCGAAAGGACATCAAGGCGGTAGATCCAGTAAGTCTCTCTCGCTCATAGTTTTTTAAAACATTCAGCTATCGGGAGAGATCTAGAGATCTGTTCTATAACCCAGACTCTCAGCCTAGTGGTGGAGTCTTGGTGGGCCACAGCAAAGTGTCTGGGAACGCTGTTCCACCCTCAGTGTACCTCCTCTGCTCTCCAAAGCATTGTCTGAGGGGCCGGATGGTACGGCTGACGTACATTAGGCCACATGGACAGGTGAGGCAGTATACTACGTAATTGGAAGAGCAATTATAGAAATCTTTCAAAGGATAAGTATTTCCTTTGGTGCAAAACGATTTCTGGCCATGTGCTACAAATTTGCACGTTTTACACAGTTTTGTGCAACATTGGTACATCCCTACCAAGGGAATGAGAGTGACGGCTGCATCATCTTTAATGCATCTTTTAGGGTGTGCCCCTCAAATATCTTGTTTGTCTATTGTATGGATTTTGACCAAATCCTTTTGGGCAGGAGCACCCCACTCCCTCATCAGTGCCTCTCATTAGTGTCCACCTGTGTCATGAGTGGAGACCTTTAGTTCTCCCATATAGAGGAGTGCAGGCATGTACTGGCCATCGGGACTACCAGGAGTTTCCCGGTGGGCCGATGGCTCAGTGGGCCGGCTTCAGTGACAGCGGACCGCCACCCCTCCGCTCCTCTGTCTCCCCGCCGCGCTCACCTCCTCTCCCTGCCTAGTTATGAAGCGGACTGAATAATGACATGCTCCTCGGGAGTCGGCACTGAGAAGCTCATCATACGATCTGGACGGAGGGCTCAGGACAGCCACACAAAGCTGTGAAATAAGCTTCCTCTGCACTCGTTCTCCTGCTCTTTTTTTTCCCCACTCTCCATCCTGTCTGCTGCCGCGGAGAATCTAGATGGAGAGCAGGAAAGGAAAGAGCAGGAGAACGAGTGCAGAGGAAGCTTATGTCACAGCTGTGTGTGGCTGCCCTGAGCCCTCCTTCCGGATCGTATGATGAGCTTCTCAGTGCCGACTCCCGAGGAGCATGTCATTATTCAGTCCGCTTCATAACTAGGCAGGGAGAGGAGGTGAGCACTGCGGAGGGACCAGAGCAGCATGGGGGGGGGGGGGGGGATAGAGGAGCATGGAGGATCAGAGCTGCATGGGGAATAGAGGAGCATGGGGACCTGAGCAGAAAAGGGGGGAAGGGGAATAGAGGAGCATAGGGGGTCTGACCAGAGCAGCATGGGGGGAATAGAGGAGTATGGGGACCTGAGCAGCATGGGGGGAAGGGGAATAGAGGAGCAGGGGGGACCAGAGCTGCATGGGGGGAATAGAGGAGCATGGGGACTTGAGAAGCATGGGGGAAGGGGAATAGAGGAGCATGGGGGACCAGAGCAGCATGGGGGGGGGAATAGAGGAGCATGGGGACCTGAGCAGCAAAGGGGGGGGGGATATAGAAGCATGGGGGACCAGAGCAGCATGGGGGGAATAGAGGAGCATTGGGACCTGAGCAGCATGGGGGGAAGGGGAATAGAGGAGCATGGGGGACCAGAGCAGCATGGTGGGGAATAGAGGAGCATGGGGACCTGAGCAGCAAAGGGGGGGATTAGAGGAGCACGAGGGACCAGAGCAGCATTAGGGGGGGAGAGGAGCATGGGGGGACCAGCAGAGCACATGGAGGACCATAGGAGCAGGTGGGGGACCAGCGGAGTACATGGGGGACCAGCGCAGCATGCGGGTGACCAGCGGAGCACATGGGGACCAGCGCAGCATGGGGGAAAAATAGTTGAGCACGGGGGACCAGAGCAGCATGGGGGAATAGAGGAGCATGGGGGGACCAGAGAAGCACAGGGGTACCAGAGCAGCCTGGGGGGAACAGAAGATCAGGAGAGGAATGCAGAAGCATGTGGGGGACCAGAGAAGCAGGGGGGTACCAGAGGAGCACAGGGGGGACCAGAGAAGCACGAGGGTACAGAGGAGCATGGGGGGGAACAGAGAAGCATGTGGGGGAACAGAGAAGCAGGGGGAGGACCAGAGGAGCACAGGGGGGGCAGAGGAGCATGGGGGGACCAAAAGGAGCATGGGGGAGGGGACAGACAGCTGACTCAACAGCTATGGCCTGGGCGTTTCTCACTTCTGTCTAATCTTGTCCCATTGGGGGGGCAACAAACTGATTTTTTGCCCCGGGTGAAATAATGAGTAACTTCCCCACCGGTACCAGCCTTTCTACTCTAATAAAGTAGAACGGCTAATGGCTAGTGAAGGGGGAGGGGGGGCTTGGGTGGCCATCAGGGTTGGCCGGCTGGGAGGAGGGGCGGGTTTGTCCGGCCGGCATGGGAGAAACCTGTCAAAGTGGGCCGGTCTGGATGAAGTCCAGGGCCAAATTTTTGTCCTAGTCCAGCCCTGGAGGAGTGTATTGCTCCCATGGTTCAGAGAAGCAGGATCTCACAGTCTATGGATAGTGTAGGACCCACTAATCATGGGGTACTTTGTCGCAGTAAGTGGGCTTAAGCACCATATAGCAATATGTGTGACCAAATCCCCATATTTTTTGATAATGTTTTTTGAAAATGTCTAGGTGTTTTAAATAGCCATGCAGGAGGTAAATGTCTTTTTTGCATGTGTGCGCTGTAATATTTTGTTCTGTTGTATGGTCTTATGGCTGCACCATCTTTAACCACTTGGCGACCGCCTAATGCAGATATACTGCGACAGAATGGCACGGGCAGGCAAAATCACGTACCTGGTACGAATGACAATCTTCCTCTGCCTCTGTAATGTAAACAGCGGCAGAGGAAGTAATGTCATCTCTCCTCGTGTCGGTCTTTTTCGTTCCGGCACCGAGGAGAGAAAACATCCAAGTGCACCAGCACTACACATACAGTAGAACACTCTAGGCACACTTTTCACCCCCCATCACCCCCCGATCACCCCCCTGTCACAGTGACACCAATAGCATTTTTTTTTTTTACTGATTATTGCATTGGTGTTAGTTTGTGACAGTTATAAGTAGTAAGGCAGTTAGGGTTAGCCCCCTTTAGGTCTAGGGTACCCCCTAACCCCCCAATAAAGGTTTAACCCCGTGATCACCCCCCGTCGCCAGTGTCACTAAGCGATAGTTTTTCTAATCGCTGTATTAATGTCACAGGTGATGCTAGTTAGGGAGGTAAGCATTTAGGTTCGCCGTCAGCGTTTTATAGCGTCAGGGACCCCCATATACTACCTAATAAAGGTTTTAACCCCCTGATTGCCCCCTAGTTAACCCTTTCACCAGTGATCACCGTATAACTGTTACGGGTGACCCTGGTTAGTTAGCTTGTTTTTTATAGTTTCAGGGCACCCGCCGTTTATTACTGAATAAAGGTTTAACCCCCTGATCGCCCGGCAGTGATATAAGCTAAGTTTTAGGGTCAGATAGGGTCTGCGTCGCCCCAGGCAGCGTCAGGTTAGTGCCAGTAGCGCTAACACCCACGCACGCAGCATACACCTCCCTTAGTAGTATAGGATCTGAACAGATCAATATCTGATCTGATCAGATCTATACTAGCGTCCCCAGCAGTTTAGGGTTCCCAAAAACGCAATGTTAGCGGGATCAGCCCAGATACCTGCTAGCACCTGCATTTTGCCCCACGGCCCAGCCATGCCCAGCCCACCCAAGTGCAGTATCGATCGATAACTGTCACTTACAAAAGTCTCAGGCCCCAATCTCCTGCCCGTTCTGAATAGGTTTGTGGCCTTTTCTGGCCTCATAATTAACCCTAAGAAATGCCTGGCTTTTAATTTATCCCTCTCCAATATGAAATTGGTTGCTAAGAATGGTTTCCCCTTTACCTGGGTGGAAAAATCGATTCTGTATCTTGGAATACACCTCACAGCTTCTAATACAGACCTATTCACAGCCAACTATCCTCCGATACTGAGACAGGTCACAGACCTATTGAAACAATAGGTTTCCATTATCATGGATAGGTAAGATTAATGCAACAAAAATGACGATTCTGCCCAAACTATTATATTTGTTCAGAGTCCTAGCGATCCCAATTCCTTCCTATTATTTGAGACTAGTACAGAAAAGGCAAACAAGATATTTGGGGGAGACAAGAAGAGGAGGCGCCTCTGGGTGCAGACTGTATAACAGGTTTTAATCAAACAAGAGTTGTAAACATAACTCACATTTTTGTCGTAAAAAAAGGCACGGTATGGTCCCAAACAACGGGGGGGCATCAGTGATGTCAGTCTCCTGGAAGCCAGTGGATGTGCTTTCTCTGTACTCGTCTCCAGAACTGCTAGATGGTATTCAGCCGGCAGCGGTGAATGGGCGTCAAAACGAGGCTTGGGATGCAGACTGGAATCCAGGCGGAGGGTGATGACGTCACTGGAAATGCAACACGTTTCTCGAGCTGGCAGGCCGTGGATAGCGTGACGGCTGCACTCCTTTCTCAAGCTGATTGACAGGGACCAGTAACAGGGAATATATACAGTACCTGACCTCGAGATTGTGTTTCCAGCGCGATCCCATCGTTCTCAGCGACAGGGTACTGTGCATCTCGCGCTGGCTCGCTCATCGGGAAAGGAAAACTGTTTTTTCCTTTCGTGATCAGCGACAGGCAGTGCTGACAGCTGTCTGGTATGAATCAAGAGGGGGAACGCCGCGCCAAATTTTAAATATAAAACCCGCGTGGGTTCCCCCTCAGGGGCATACCAGGCCCTTAGGTCTGGTATGGATTTTAAGGGGAAACTCCTATGCCGAAAAATTGGTGTGGGGTTCCCCCCCAAAATCCATACCAGACCCTTATCCGAGCACGCAGCCTGGCCAGTCAGGAAAGGGGATGGGGACGAGCGAGCGCCCCCCCCTCGTGAACTGTACCAGGCCCCATGCCCCACACCGATTTTTAGGTGTAGGGGGTTCCCCTTAAAATCCATACCAGACCTAAGGGCCTGGTATGTCCCTGGGGGGAAACCCACGCCGTTTTTTTATTTCAAATTTGGTGCGGCGTTCCCCCTCATGATTCATGCCAGACAGCTGTCAGCACTGCCTGTCGCTCATCGTGAAAGGAAAAAACTGTTTTACTTTCCCGATGAGCGAGCCAGCTCGGCGCTGGCTCCCGCGACGGGGCTCGCAGGTTTCAAATCTCGCCGGTAACAGTGGCGAGATTGACACAATATTGCGGTCATGGATTACAATCGATTTACATGGATCACTGTGACATAAAATTGTGGCATCAGAATATTCACTTCGATGTTCTAAGTCTCTGATATCAAAATACGACTACAAAAGTAAAAAAAAAAAAACTACAAATACTTAATGGAATTGCAATACAGCATTATATGATTAGAATGACATAACAATACTGATTATGACTTTGCAATATTTACTGTAGCATTATAATGCAATGTGATATTACAATGCTTACTACAATATTAGTAAATGCAGATGTCATGCCATAATCTACCTATAGGAATCAGGCAGAATTTTATGCAATTTTATGGCATTTTTATTATTACTATTTTTTTTTGCTAGTAATGGCGGTTATCTGCAATTTTTATCAGGACTGCGACATTAAAGCGGACAGATCGGACACTTTTGACACATTTTTGGGACCATTGACATTTATACAGCGATCAGTGCTATAAAAATGCACTGATTACTGTGTAAATGTCACTGGCAGGGAATGGGTTAACACTAGGGGGCGATCAAGGGGTTAACTGTGTTCCCTCAGTGTGTTCTAACTGTACGGGAATAGGAGTGACTAGAGGAGATGACAGATTGTTGTTCCTAGCTAGTAGGAACACACGATCTGTCTCTCCTCTCCTCACAGAACAGGGATTTGTGTGTACATACACACGTCCCTGTTCTGGCTCTCCTTCTGGCTCTCGTGCCGCCGGTCATCACGGCCATGCTCATCGGTTCCCCCCGCAGTGCTTCTATCCCCGTTTAAAGGGCTGACGTACAGCTACGACGGCTTGCGGGAACGTGCCGACCTGCTGCTGTATAATAACGGCGGCTGGTCAGCCAGCGTTTAAGCAGTCTGTGATACTAGATGCAAGAATTGTGATAAATATATAAAGCAGCGCTAAAAAATTTAACTCAATATTGTGAAAACGCTAAAATTAATCAATATAATGACAATAAACTAATTAGGTGAAAAACGTGTATAAAGAAATCACACCAAATATGTAAATAAGTGCCCATAAGAGCCCATTCATAAGGGCTAAAAGGAAAAATATATGTGAAACAAGAAAGTCCAAAGGAAACAAATTATTCACGATTTATTTGCTCCACCAGTGTCCCCACAATCACAATTCATAGTGCTTCCACATCCAGGTGACTCCAAGTATTAAAGCCTCTTAGCGGATGGGTGTGGACCATCATATAATATGGTCAAATGCGCGTGTTACATCTCCTTATGAAGGGAAACTCCAAAGCGAGAAACGTGATCCAGTCAGGGTTGGTTCATCAGCAGGATGAAAAATAAAAATAAACAACATATACGGCAATAGTGTCATCCATAAAAAACATTTATTCAAAAAATAACAAGTGAAACTTGCAAAGGAAATTGCACTAACCAAATTATTGGGCAATAGATTTAAAAAACTTGCATATAGCAATAAAAACAGATAAAATTGCTCACCCAAAAAGCAGCAGGCTGTGTGGCTGCACCGTACTCTCCCGCCGGTCAGCAAGCGTGCGTGATGATGAAGCGTTGTAGCCATGCCCAACTAGTTTCGTCAAAGAGATGACGTCGTCGGTGGACTGGCTTATGGTCATGGTTGTCACTGGCAGCAGGTACTCGGAGCACAAGCTCTGCATCTCTTGTTGGATGCCTTGGTTCTCAGCTGTGCCGGTCCTCACTGGCAGGGAACAGGAGTCCTATGCAAGGTAATCTGGAACATACTTTTTTACTGAAAGAGTAAAGACAGACACTTGTGGAGTTGATTTACTAAAGGCAAATAGACAGTGCACTCTGCAAAGTGGAGTTGCTCCAGAGCTTAGTAAATGAGGGGAAATTCTCCTAACTTCCATCATTTAATCATGTGCAAGCAATCACATGCTTCACTTCATTTACTAAGCCCTCTGGAGCAAATGCCCTTGCAGAGTGCAACTGCACTTACAAAGTGCACAGCCTTAAAGTGGATGTAAACCCAATGTCATCCTTTCTAAACTACTGGCATAGGGGTTATCTATAAGGATATACATGCCTCCTGCATGTACCTTTACCTGTCAAAGGTCTCCCCTCTGTCTGTTATTTGAACCGAAAAACTGCAGATTCTGTGGGTGGGTCTGTTGTCTGGAGCTCGGTGGGTGGAGTCCTGATGTCAGTAGACTCCCCGCCCACCTCTACACTCCCCTTGTCAATATGCATTTTCTCCTGTGTATTTCTAACACTGAACTTCTGCTATGATCTCTAACATCCAGTGAAAAGACAGGAAAGTAACCACATGACTTCAGCATGCCAAATCATGTTGAGGTGTGGAACAGCCAATCCTTGCAGAGCTGCTGAAGAAAGGAGTGGGGGAGGGAATTAAAAAATACTGCATGTCTCTTAGGCTGAAACACGATATGTAAATCACCTGTCACTCACAGCAAGCGGGAGGATTTGACAAAGTTTTTCTCAGTTTGTCAAGATTTTTCTCACTGAACAATAAAAGAGGATTGCTCAGAGATGGATTAACTCTGTGTGGCAAGACTGGGCTCAAATGATCGGAAATCTTATACTCTACAGTATGATATCAAAAAAAAAAAAAAATTTGGGTTTACATCCACTTTAAGTAAATCAACCCCTTTGATTCTTACAGCGCTGGCTGTAGTATCCTCATAGGAACGCCCACAAATTGGGCTTCAGCTTGGAGTACAGTCAGCTTTAACAAGAACAAAGAAAGGGACTGAGTGCTATATGCACTTGGTCCTCTGGGGGATTTGAATTTTTTTTTCTATATTTTGGTGATACTTTAAAAGTTGTAATTTTAAAATTAACAGATACATGAGTGCTATTTTTGAAAAGATGGTTGCTCCTTTATTTACAGTACAAGCTTTGCAGAATGAATAGGAATCTGACACTTCTAGGAGTGTTGGATGCTAACATCCTCCAGCCCCCGCAGCTGTCACATTGCATATAAGCAGCTTCTGCTTTCAGACTGAATTGTCAGTGTGTGGTTTTGCAGGGAGGTGTACACATGACCCCAGGTATCACTTACAGGTAGCTCCTGAGTGTCTCTGCCTGTGTACACTCCCTGCAACATTGCACACTATTAATGATTGAGAAGGAGTCTCTCTTAACCACTTGCAGACCGACTCACGCTGATATATGAAGGAAAAGTGGCACGGGTGTGCAAAATGACGTACCCGTACGCCACTCCATCATCGGCGGCTAGCGGGAGCATCCCCGCGGACTCGATGTCCGCCGGTGGCCCACGATCGTGGCACGGAGAGGCAGGACAGGGAGATGCCTATGTAAACAAGGCATTTCCCTGTTCTGCCTAGCAACATAACAGGGATCTACTGCTCCCAGTGATCAGGAGCAGTGATCTCTGTCATGTTCTTGTGAGCTCATCCCCTCTACAGTTTGAACACATCTAGGGAACACACTTGATTGCCCCCTAGTGTTTAACCCCTTCCCTACCAGTGACTGTGACGGCATAAGGGGGCGGAGGAGCCTGGCAGAAGACCCGGAGAACGTGGAGAACAGGTTGAACAACAGGAGAAAAGGCCGGAGACAGCAGAGAAGAACCGGAGAGACCCCCCGAAGTCGGAAGAAGATCCCGAAGGCGGAAGAAGACCCCCGAAGCCGGAAGAAGACCCCCGGAGCTGTCTAATAAATTACTTTAAAAACCTGTGCAGTGTGTTTTTTGATTGACACTTTTTCCCTAGGTGAATGGGTAGGGGTACCATGTACCCCATACTCATTCACATAGGGTGGGGGGCCGGGATCTGGGGGCCCCCTTATTAAAGGGGGCTCCCGGATTCCGATAAGCCCCCCCCTGCAGACCCCAACAACCAATGGCCAGGGTTGTCAGGAAGAGGCCCTTGTCCTCATCAACATGGGGACAAGGTGCTTTGGGGTGGGGGGGGCCCGCAGCACGCCCCCCTTCCCCAAAGTACCCATCCCTCATGTTGAGGGCATGCGGCTGGTACGGTTTAGGGGGGGGGGGGGGGCGCTCGCTCGTCCCCAACCCCTTTCCTGACCGGCCGGGCTGCGTGCTCGGATAAGGGTCTGGTATGGATTTGGGGGACCCCCCCACGCCGTTTTTTTGGCGTAGGGGGTTCCCCTTAATATCCATACCGGACCGAAGGGCCTGGCATGCACCCAAAGGGGGAACCCATGCCGGTTTTTCTCGCGCTGCTTTAATAGGAAGATGTATTTTTCCTATTGGAGCTTCGCCGAGAACCAGCGCGATCCTATCGCGCTGGAAACATTCTCGCGTGCAGGTACTCCTGTGTGTGCGCTAGTTCACACGCTGGATTAAGGATTAGGGTGACCACATTTCCAAACTACCATTCAGGGACCCCCCCCAAAGATGATTTTTGATACTTTTTTTGGCCAATTTTTGGGGCAGGGGCAGTGGCGTCTTATGCAGACAGTGGGCCTGTGTGCAAGATCACAAGTGGGCTCTAGGATCACTTTTCAGAGGGACTACCGCAGGGAGTACAGCAGGTCTATCCCCCCCTTACATCCTCCTCCAGGGAGTGTGTCCCTTAGTACTACTGTACTACTGTACTAAGGGGCACTCCGAGGGTTGTAAAGGGGCTCTCTGGAGGATGTAAGGGGGCACTCTGGAGGATGTAAGGGGGCTCTCTGGAGGATTTAAGGGGGCACTGTGGTGGATGTAAGGGGGCACGCTGGAGGAGGTAAGGGGGCACGCTGGAGGATGTAAGGGGGCACTCTGGCGGTACTAACTTAGCCATAGCCTCCTTACATCCTCCAGAGTGCCCCCCTGACATCCTCCAGAGTGCCCTCTTAGTGCCTCCTTACATCCTCTGGAGTGCCCCTTACATTCTCCTCCAGAGCGCCTTTTTAATACCTTCAGAGTGCCCCCTTACATCTTCCTCCACAGTGCCCCCTTAGTACTACTGTTCATCCATGCTGAAGGATGTCAGTGGGCACTCTGGAGATGGTAAAGGGGCACTCTGAAAAAAGTAAAGGGGCACTCTGGAGGCAACCTGGAGGTTTTAATGGGACACCCTGGAGGATGTAAGGGGACACTCCAGAGGCACTAAGATAGTACCTCCAGAGTGCCCCATTCAGAGAGCCCAGAAGAGCGATGGCCATTAATCATGCCATGTCAATGATAGGAGCAGAGTACACCGCCGACCTCACGGCCACCCTATTCCAGTCCTGCTTGCGCTCTCCCTGCCACAGCCCCATGTTATCTGTACCTGTGACTGCAGCTCTTTGTCGGTGTCACTTGCTCTTGGTCTTTGCAGAGAAGTGCAGGGAGGAGGAGTTCCGGGACTGGAGTCTAGATACTTCTTACTCCTCTGGGGTCAGCCTGACAGCCGCTGCCAGTCCTGCTTCCTCGCACTGTCATTGCTGGTAACCAGACCCACCGCCTGCCACCCAAGCAGTAGAAGCAGTCGGGCAGTCTAACACACAGTAGGTGGGCTGGTCAGGGACTCAGGAGACACTGTCCTGACTCCCTGCTGCATGCCGCCGGGTGCTGGAGAAGGAAGAGGTGCTAACTGCCGAGGTGGGTGGAGACAGGAGGGCAGCCTCGCTCACTGTCTGTGACGTCACTGATTACTAGACGCCAGGCGGGGCTGGCCCTAGCAACCAGTTCCACAAATGTAGTTAATAGGGTGGCTGGACTGGCTGTGTCCAGTATTTCATTCCGGGACACTGTATTGTCCTGGAATGAAGGTGTCCGGGACCCAGGACAGACATGTCCATTGCGGGACAGTCCCGGGCAATGCGGGACATGTGGGTACCCTATTAAGGATCTATCCAGCACACCAATTAAGGTCTGAACCAGCGCAGTGCATTCATCTTAGTAAATGACCCCCTGTGTGTGTGTGTGTGTGACTCTAACGCACCACAAAGTCTCTCTCTCGCACACAGTGGTGTGTGAGAGAGAGACTGTGGTGTGTGTGTGTGAGAGAGAGACTGGTGTGGGTGAATGGGTGAAAGGTGTGTGAATAGTCAGTAACAAGGGTTGAAGCCTTGACGTGGCGTTACTGCTCACATGGGAATCCATGTGCCAATTCAACCAACCTCAGTAAATGTTAAAATTATGTGGTTAACCAAAAACGGTGTGCCATTTGTGTGCATAAAATAAACATTTTGTGTTAAAGGCATCATTATTGTGACAGACCTACCCAGGACAGGGACTTTTGGCAAAGATAAGGATCAAGCCTCTTACGCACTACTCTTTGGTAGATGGGTGACTGGGGAAACCCTTAGACATACGGACTCTGGAAATCAAAACCCATGATTCATGTTTATGACCTAGCTGGGACATGTATTCTTTACTTATGACTTTTCTATTAGGATAGACTAGACAAATGTCTTTCCCATTGTATGCCGCTAGGATGCAGTCCCATTGTAAATTAAGACCTATTGTGTCTGCTAGCTGATAGAGGCTTCAATCTATTGCAGTTGGGGGTTCTCCCTGTCCACTACAACCCTCAATCTCACCCAATCTACTACATACCTCCATCAAATTTCTCCATCCACAACAAACCTCCTCCCGTGATATCACTCCATACCCGCTCTTCTCTATGGGGAGATTGGATGAAAAAGGACCACCTGTCTTTTTTTGTCCGACATGCTGGACGAATGGTGAATGTATTGCCATTTGTCTGTTTTTAGTGGATCTTGTTGAAACGTATTCCCGGCGGGTATCAGCAGACACATGACATCCACCCCCCCATCGAAATTAATGGTTGGGCCAATTGGATCTGCCAGAAAATGGACAGGCGAATCTGATCCTGTGAAAGGGGACTAAACTATCATCGCTCACTAGAAATCTGTGAGCGATATCAGACAAGACTGTACATCCACCTGCTTACTGTTACTTACTTTTGACTGTAAAATGCAAAAATAAATAAATTTTACTAGCGTTCCTGCCTGTGATAAATAAAAATAAAGTACTCCAATCCATAATGTCAAAAACAATGGGCCAGTTTACTATACTTCTGACTTTAGGGGGCATGGACTTTGGCTAGTTGGAGTAGAAAATGTCCTGGTGTCTAGTTGGAGTAAAGATTGCCCTATCATTGGTGTACGTGGGAGGAATAGTGCCCCATCTTTGTTGTAATCAAATGTAATTAGGCCCCCATTATTGGTGTCAGTGAATGGAATAGTGTCCCAATTGGCCTATCAAGAACTGAAGAAGTTAAAAAGTTGCAAACCACTCCATATCCTTAGCCTGCTTCGGTGTCAATGGTGGAGAGACAAAACACAGCATGGTGTCTGTAAACTATGGTGAGAAGCTTATGTGATTGAACTGAAATAATTTTTAAATTAGAATTTTACATCTAAACAGCCCCTCCTCTCGAAAGTAAAGCAACATTTGTTCAGTCTTGTATTGTTATTCAACCACACAACATGCAGCTGCTACAAATATGTGTACACAGCAACCTAAGTGAGTGCGCATGGCACTCCCAACACATTGACAGCTCTCAGCCAATCATAGGACGTACATGCTAGAGACAGGGGATAGACAAAGGGATATGGATGCTATGGCCATTTTCATTTGTGGATCCCCAAACACAGGGTAGATTTGGGCAAACTACAACTGTCTTACTAGCATGTCTTTGTAAAATGGTGTACCCAGAGAAAAGCAATGCAAGTTCAGTGATAATATGCAAACTCCATGCAGATAGCATGCTAATCATGATTCACACCAAGAACCCCAGAGCTGTAAGTCATAAGTGAAAAAAAAAAACTAAGCTCTAGCATAGTTGCCAACTGTCCCACATTACTGGTGTTTAGACATTTTTCTTGGTCTAACCGGGTCTTGTCCCGTAAATTTGGAGTTTTAATAATTTTTCTCCACCTCCGCTAGAGGTGCGCAGCCAACAGTCTCCTCCCGCCACTATTTTACAGAAGACCAGCTATCTTGAGGAAGAAACAAGATGTGGAACCCAGGCTCGGGCTCTTGGTTCTTCCCTTTGGCCTCCATGAGCCGGTCTTCTGTAAATGGAGACAAAATCACCAGTGGCATTGCTACCGGTGATGAAGAGGGGGGGACACCTGATGTAATGAGGGAATCGACTGTAAACACCTGACATAAAGAGGGCATCTGGTGGCAGGTGACAGTGGCAAGTGAGACGACGCTCAGGTGATGAATGAAATGCTAACACTAGGTGTTTGTAGTATATATGCAGTGAGGCAGGCACTGCAGCGAGACAGCCACTGCAGCGAGACAGCGAGACAGGCACTGCAGCGAGACAAATAAAACAAAAAAACGTGCGCTCATAATCAGTGTAAAAAAGAGGAAACTCGTATTGAAACAATCCCAATCAATATCCATAGTTCAAAGAGATAAATGTGCAAGACGGATCATGATGAAGCGATCCAAATCAATGCAATTAAAGTAAAATACTTAAATCAAACATAAATCGAAGTGCTGTCATTGGGTGATATATAGTAAAATGTGTACTGGTGTGCTTAAAATCATATAACAATGCACTACTTGAAACTTCCCGCACTAAATAAGTGGCTAAATAGACCATTCCTCAAATAAAAAAGCTTCTCAGCCGTAAAAGGAAAGGAGCTAGTCCATAGAATGGATAACAGAAGCAAAAGTTCCATATGTAAATAGTCACTTCATGAAAGCAGAGGAAGACATCCACGATCCATCAGGTCAAAAAGCCACACAGGTAAATGGAGAAGGGGGGAGTATGTAGACACAAACTCTCACAGAATCCAATAATATTAGAAGATGGACCCTTACCCTCAATGGTGGACCTCCCTTCTGGCGAGGTCTTACTTGCAGGCAGACTTAGCCCTCTGCGGGGACTGTAGGTGGATGATATCCGAATCAGCTGATGTACCGTGCGTCTCCGGCCTGGCGTGAACCAACTCGTCCACCACTTAGACCAGTTCCACTTGGACTAAGTTCCACAGCCTCACACTGAGCAGGCTCAAGATGAGTCCTACACACAGTTATATAGGCACCTATATCAGCTGATTCGGATATCATCCACCTACAGTCCCTGCAGAGGGCTAAGTCTGCCTGCAAGTAAGACCTCGCCAGAAGGGAGGTCCACCATTGAGGGTAAGGGTCCATCTTCTAATATTGTTGGATTCTGTGAGAGTTTGTGTCTACATACTCCCCCCTTCTCCATTTACCTGTGTGGCTTTTTGACCTGATGGATCGTGGATGTCTTACTCTGCTTTCATGAAGTGACTATTTACATATGGAACTTTTCCTTCTGTTATCCATTCTATGGACTACCTCCTTTCCTTTTACGGCTGAGACGCTTTTTTATTTGAGGACTGGTCTATTTAGCCACTTATTTAGTGCGGGAAGTTTCAAGTAGTGCATTGTTATATGATTTTAAGCACACCAGTACACATTTCATTATATATCACCCATTAACAGCACTTCGATTTATGTTTGATTTAAGTATTTTACTTTAATTGCATTGATTTGGATCGCTTCATCATGATCCGTCTTGCACATTTATCTCTTTGAACTATGTATATCGATTGGGATTGTTTCAATACAAGTTTCTCTTTTTTACACTGATTATGAGCGCACGTTTTTTTGTTTTATTTGATTTATTTTACACAGATATTGGTGTTTTATTCGTGCAGCTATAAGTTTTGAATACAATTATTTCTTCAGCGCGTTTTTTTCTTTTATTTTTTGTCTTATGATTTACTGCAGCGAGACAGCCACTGCAGCGAGACAGCAAGACAGCCACTGCAGCGTGACAGGCACTGCAGCGAAACAGGCACTGCAGTGAAAAAGCCACTGCAGTGAGAAAGCCACTGCAGCGAGACAGGCACTGCAGTGAGACACCTACTGCAGCGAGACAGGCACTGCAGCGAGACAGCCACTGCAGCGAGACAGGCACTGCAGTGAGACACCTACTGCAGCGAGACAGCCACTGCAGCGAGACAGCCACTGCAGTAAGACAGCGAGACAGCCACTGCAGCGAGACAGCCACTGCAGCGAGACACCCACTGCAGCAAGACAGCCACTGCAGCGAGACACCAACTGCAGCGAGACAGCCACTGCAGCGAGACAGCCACTACAGCGAGGCACCCACTGCAGCGAGACAGCCACTGCAGCGAGACAGCCACTGCAGCAAGAGAGACAGCCACTGCAGCGAGACTGCCACTGCAGCGAGCGGGACAGCCACTGCAGCGAGACTGCCACTGCAGCGAGTGAGACAGCCACAGCAGCGAGACAGCCACAGCAGCAAGACAGGCACTGCAGCGAGACACCAACTGCAGCGAGACAGCCACTGCAGCAAGACACCCACTGCAGCGAGACAGCCACTGCAACGAGACATCCACTGCAGCGAGACAGCCACTGCAGTGAGACTGCCACTGCAGCGAGAGAGACAGCCACTGCAGTGAGACTGCCACTGCAGCGAGCGAGACAGCCACTGCTGCGAGATAAGATGTTCGATCAGATGTTTATTTGTAATAGATTGTGTGTGTTTAGCAGGATTAAATTGCACCCCCCCCCCAACCTGAATGTATAAATTAGCATTCATTCTGCTGTAGCTGTGCGTGCTTCAGCCGCAGTGTTTGTTTTTTTGTGTAATGTGAACGTATAAATTAGCATTCATTCTGCTGTAGCTGTGCGCGCTCCCGCCGCAGTGTTTGTATCGTTTGTAATGTTACTTCCGTGACATTATCTGACGGTTTCACTGGTCGGTATTGTGGCAAAACTTTTGGAACGCATATGGGGAACTTACGCATGTGCAGTGCCTAATTTCTCAGCGGAACGTCGTGTCCGGAGCAAAATGTGATGGGTCGCCGAATGTGTCATTACACCACAACAGCAAACCCAAAGCATTGGTGATAGTCACTGTAATAATACCCTCCAACATTGAGTTTAGTGACTTCAATAATAACCCCCAGCATTGGTGTTAGTGACAACAATAATAACCCCCAGCATTGCCATCAGTGACTATAATAATAACACCCAGCATTGGTGTCAGTGGATGCAATAATTATCTCCTGCATAGGTGTGTGTGACTGCAGCAATAGTCCTCAGCGTTGGTATCAGTGACCACAATAACAATGCTCAGCAATGGTGTCATTGGATGAAATGATAACTCCCAGCATTAATGCCAATATTTGCAACAATAACCCCCATCATTGGTGTCAGTGGTCACAATAAAAACCTCCAGCATTGGTGTCAGTCACTGCAATAATAACCTCCAGCATTGTTGTCAGTGGTCGCAATAGAAACCTCCAGCTTTGGTTTCAGTGACCGCAATAATAACCTCCAGTACTGGTGTCAGTGACTGCAATAATAACCTCCAGCACTGGTGTCAGTGACTGCAATAATAACCTCCAGCACAGGTATTAGTGTCTGCAATAACAACCCCCAGCATTGGTGTCAGTGGCCAAAATAACCCCCAGCATTGGTGTCAGTGACCGCAGTCAGTGACAAATGTGAACAGGCAATTTAATAGAATAGATAATTGACCAGCTGATCAGAGAACAAATGTAGCGTGCAGTTCACTAAACAGGCGCACAGTTAGAGACCATTCACACAGGGGCAACACGACTTCCAGCGTGACTTTGGGAGGCAACTTGGACACGACTTGAGTATGAATCACAGCACGACTTGGGGCAACTTACAACACAACTTGAAGTCGCCTCCAGGACTAGGGTTGCCACCTGTCCGGTATTCACCTGGACAGTACGGGTTTTGAAACATGTGCCCGGGTCTCTGACCACCTTAGACCCGGGCACATTATTCATTTCAGAACCGCCAGTGGCTCCCTGTGCCATCAGTGGGGCCGTGTCTCCTCGATTTCGGGTCCGCAGCGCTGCTGGATTTCTGCTCCTGCACAGCTGTCAGACTCGGGACGGGAGTCGGAACACAGAGGCAGAGGCGGAGCCTCCATGATGCTGGCCGGGTGCTCTCCTCGAATCCCCTGGCTGGCTGCAGAAGTGACAACGAGGTGGGCGGAGCTTCCCCAGTCCCTGCTGCTCTGGAATGTGTGCAGAGATCGCACTGGGACTGCAGTCAAGCTTGTAAGGTAAGTTTGTGCCATGTCAGGATTTCAAAGTACTCTCACCTCTCCTCCCCACCATACACTATACATACATACACACACCCCTCCCCCCACCATACATACACTATACAAACATACACACACCCCCATAC